>NW_027206801.1:262500-275000 GCF_032191515.1 Phaenicophaeus curvirostris | reverse complement strand
CCTCTAGAGCCCACTGGGACTGCCTTAGGGCCTACTAGGACCCTTCTAGGACTATGAGGAACCCTCTAGAGCCCCCTGGGACACACTTAGGGCCATCTAGGACCCTTCTAGGACCCACGGGAACCATCTAGAGCCCCGTGGGACCCCCTTTCGGGCCTTCTAGGACACTTCTAAGTCCTCCAGGGACCCTCTAGAGCCCCCTGGGACCGCTTAGAGCCTTCTAGGACCCTTCTAGGACCTGTGGGTACCCTCTAGAGCCCCCTGGGACCCTTCTGGGGCTTTCTAGGACACGTCTAGAGTCACCAGAAACCCTCTAGAGATCCCTTGGACCCCTTAAGGGCCTTCTAGGACCCTTCTAGGACCACGAGAAAACTTCCAGAGCCCCCTGGGACCCCCTTAGGGCCTTCTAGGACCATGGTAAGACCCCGGGGAACCCTCCAGAGCACCCTGGGTCCTCTTTAGTGCCTTCTAGTACCCTTCTAGGGCCCCCAGAGACCTTCTAGAGCCCCCTGGTTACACTTTGAGCCTTCTAGAACCCTTCTAGGAGCCCCAGGAACCCTCTAGAGCTTCCTGAGACCCCCTTAGGGCCTTCTAGGACCCTTCTAGGACGGCGAGGAACCCTCTAGAGCCCCCTGGGACCCACTCAGGGCCTTCTAGGACCATTTTAAGACTCTCTGGAACCATCTAGAGCCCCCTGGGAAAACTTAGAGCATTCTAGGACCCTTCTAGGACCCCAGGAATATTCTAGAACCCCCTGGGACCATCTTAGGGCCTTCTAGGACCCTTCTCGGACCACCAGGAACCCTCTAGAGCCCCCTGTGACACTCTTAGGGCCTTCTAGGACTCTTCTAGGACCACGAGGAAACCATCTAGAGCCCCTTGGGTCCCGCTTAGGGCCTTCTAGGACCATGGTAAGACCCCGGGGAACCCTCTAGAGCACCCTGGGTCCTCTATACAGCCTTGTAGGACCCTTCTAGGACCACCAGGATCCCTCTAGAGCACCCTGGGACCCACTTAGGGCCATCTAGGGGTCTTCTAGGACCACGAGTAACCATCTAGAGACCTGTGGGATGACTTAAGGGCCTTCTAGGGGTCTTCTAGGGCCACGAGTAACCATCTAGAGACATGTGGGACCACTTAAGGGCCTTCTTGGACACTTCTTGGTAAACAAGAGACCCTCTAGAGCCCCCTGGGACCGCTTAGAGTCTTCTAGGTCCATTCTATGAGCCCCAGGAAACACATAGAGCCCCCTGGGACCCCTTTAGGGCCTTCTAGGACCCTTCTAGGACCACCAGGAGCCCTCTAGAGCCCCCTAGGACCCACTTAGGGCCTTCTAGGACTCTTCTAGTACCCCCAGGGACCCTCTAGAGCCCCCTGGGACCCTTTTAGGGCCTTCTAGGACCCTCCTAGGACCCACGGGTACCCTCTAGAGCCCTCTGGGACCCTTCTAGGCCTTTCTTGGACCCTTTTAGAATCACCAGGAACCCTCCAGAGTCCCCTGGGACCCTTCTAGGGCTTTCTAGGACCCTTCTAGGACCACGAGGAACCCTCTAGAGCCCCCGGGACCATTTTAGGGCCTTCTAGGACCCTTCTAGGACCACGAGAAACTATCTATAGCTCCCTGGGACCACTTTAGGGCGTTCTAGGACTCTTCTAGGGTCCCCAGAGACCGTCTAGAGCCCCCTGGGATGCCTTAGAGCCTTCGAGGACCCTTCTAGGACCACGAGGAACCCTCTAGAGCCCCCTGGGACCCCCTTAGGGCATTCTAGGACCCTTCTAGGGCCCCCAGGGACCCTCTAGAGCCCCCTGGGACCCCCTTAGGGCTTTCTAAGACCCTTCTATTACCACCAGGAGCCCTCTATAGCCCTCTGGGACCCTCTTTGCGCCTTCTAGGACCCTTCTAGTGCCCCCAGGGACACTCTAGAGCCCCCTGGGACTCCTTAGAGCCTACTAGGACCCTTCTAGGACCACGAGAAACCCTCTAGAGCCCCCTGGGACCTTCTTAGGTCCTTCGAGGACCGTTCTAGGGTCACCAGGAACCCTCTAGAGCCCTCTGGGACCCACTTAGGGCCTTCTAGGACCCTTCTAGGACCACGAGGAATTCTCTAGAGCCCCCTGAGACTTGCTTAAGGCCTTCTAGGACTCTTCTAGGACCACGAGAAACCATCTAGAGCCCCCTGGGACCCACTTAGGGCATTCTAGGTTCATTTTAAGACCCTGGGGAACCCTCTAGAGCCTCGTGGTACCACTTAGAGCCTTGTAGGACCCTTCTAGGACCAGAAGGAACCCTCTAGAGCCCCCTGGGACACACTTAGGGCCTTCTAGGGCCCTTCTAGGACACAGGGAACCCTCAAGAGCCCCCTGGGACCCACTTAGGGCTTTCTAGGGCCATGGTAAGACCCTGGGGAACCCTCCAGAGCACCCTGGGTCCTCTTTAGTGCCTTCTAGTACCCTTCTAGGGCCCCCAGGGACCTTCTAGAGCCCCCTGGTTACCCTTTGAGCCTTCTAGAACCCTTCTAGGAGCCCCAGGAACCCTCTAGAGCCCGCTGGGACCCCCTTAGGGCCTTCTAGGACCCTTCTAGGACCACAAGGAACCCTCTAAAGCCCCCTGGGACCCCTTTAGGGCCTTCTAGGACAATTCTAGGGCCGCCAGGGTCCGTCTAGAGCCCCCTGGGACCCCTTTAGGGCCTTCTAGGACCCTTCTAGGACCACCAGGAGCCCTCTAGAGCCCCCTAGGACCCACTTAGGGCCTTCTAGGACCCTTCTAGGACCATGAGGAACCCTCTAGAGCCCCCTGGGACCCCCTTAGGGCATTCTAGGACCCTTCTAGGGCCCCCAGGGACCCTCTAGAGCCCCCTGGGACCCCCTTAGGGCTTTCTAAGACCCTTCTAGGACCACCAGGAGCCCTCTATAGCACTCTGGGACCCTCTTTGCGCCTTCTAGGACCCTTCTAGTGCCCCCAGGGACACTCTAGAGCACCCTGGGACTCTTTAGGGCCTACTAGGACCCTTCTAGGACCACGAGGATCCCTCTAGAGCCCCCTGGGACCCCCTTAGGGCATTCTAGGACCCTTCTAGGGCCCCCAGGGACCCTCTAGAGCCCCCTGGGACCCCCTTAGGGCTTTCTAAGACCCTTCTAGGACCACCAGGAGCCCTCTATAGCCCTCTGGGACCCTCTTTGCGCCTTCTAGGACCCTTCTAGTGCCCCCAGGGACACTCTAGAGCCCCCTGGGACTCCTTAGGGCCTACTAGGACCCTTCTAGGACCACGAGAAACCCTCTAGAGCCCCCTGGGACCTCCTTAGGTCCTTCTAGGACCGTTCTAGGGTCACCAGGAACCCTCTAGAGCCCTCTGGGACCCACTTAGGTCCTTCTAGGACAATTCTAGGGCCGCCAGGGTCCGTCTAGAGCCCCCTGGGACCCCTTTAGGGCCTTCTAGTGCCCTTCTAGGACCACCAGGAGCCCTCTAGAGCCCCCTAGGACCCACTTAGGGCCTTCTAGGACTCTTCTAGTACCCCCAGGGACCCTCTAGAGCCCCCTGGGACCCTTTTAGGGCCTTCTAAGACCCTCCTAGGACCCACGGGTACCCTCTAGAGCCCTCTGGGACCCTTCTAGGCCTTTCTTGGACCCTTTTAGAATCACCAGGAACCCTCTAGGGCCCCCGGGACCCTTCTAGGGCCTTCTAGGACCCTTCTAGGACCACGAGAAACCATCTATAGCTCTCTGGGACCCCTTTAGGGCGTTCTAGGACTCTTCTAGGGTCCCCAGAGACCGTCTAGAGCCCCCTGGGATGCCTTAGAGCCTTCGAGGACCCTTCTAGGACCACGAGGAACCCTCTAGAGCCCTCTGGGACCTCCTTAGGTCCTTCGAGGACCGTTCTAGGGTCACCAGGAACCCTCTAGAGCCCTCTGGGACCCACTTAGGGCCTTCTAGGACCCTTCTAGCACCACGAGGAACTCTCTAGAGCCCCCTGGGACTTGCTTAAGGCCTTCTAAGACTCTTCTAGGACCACGAGAAACCATCTAGAGCCCCCTGGGACCCACTTAGGGCATTCTAGGTTCATTTTAAGACCCTGGGGAACCCTCTAGAGCCTCGTGGTACCACTTAGAGCCTTGTAGGACTCTTCTAGGACCAGAAGGAACCCTCTAGAGCCCTCTGGGACCCCCTTAGGGCCTTCTAGGACAATTCTAGCGCCCCCAGGGACCCTCTAGAGCCCCCTGGGACACACTTAGGGCCTTCTAGGACCCTTCTAGGACACAGGGAACCCTCAAGAGCCCCCTGGGACCCCCTTAGGGCTTTCTAGGGCCATGGTAAGACCCTGGGGAACCCTCCAGAGCACCCTGGGTCCTCTTTAGTGCCTTCTAGTACCCTTCTAGGGCCCCCAGGGACCTTCTAGAGCCCCCTGGTTACCCTTTGAGCCTTCTAGAACCCTTCTAGGGGCCCCAGGAACCCTCTAGAGCCCGCTGGGACCCCCTTAGGGCCTTCTAGGACCCTTCTAGGACCACAAGGAACCCTCTAGAGCCCCCTGGGACCCCTTTAGGGCCTTCTAGGACAATTCTAGGGCCGCCAGGGTCCGTCTAGAGCCCCCTGGGACCCCTTTAGGGCCTTCTAGGACCACCAGGAGCCCTCTAGAGCCCCCTAGGACCCACTTAGGGCCTTCTAGGACTCTTCTAGTACCCCCAGGGACCCTCTAGAGCCCGCTGGGACCCTTTTAGGGCCTTCTAGGACCCTCCTAGGACACACGGGTACCCTCTAGAGCCCTCTGGGACCCTTCTAGGCCTTTCTTGGACCCTTTTAGAATCACCAGGAACCCTCCAGAGTCCCCTGGGACCCTTCTAGGGCTTTCTAGGACCCTTTTAGAATCACCAGGAACCCTCCAGAGTCCCCTGGGACCCTTCTAGGGCTTTCTAGGACCCTTCTAGGACCACGAGGAACTCTCTGGATCTCCCTAGGGTCCCCTTAGGGCCTTCTAGGACCCTTCTAGGACCACAAGGAACCCTCTAGAGCCCTCTGTGACACATTTTGTGCCTTCTAGGAGACTTTTAGTGCCCCCAGGGACCCTCTAGGCCCCCCTGTGACCCATTTAGGGCCTTCTAGGACAATTCTAGGGCCCCCAGGGACACTCTAGAGCCTCGTGGGACCCCTTAGAGCATTCTAGGACACTTCTAGGAGCCCCAGGAACCTTCTAGAACCCTCTGGGACCCACTTAGGCCCTTCTAGGACCCTTCTAGGACCACCAGGAACCTTCTAAAGCCCTCTGGGACCCCCTTAAAGCCTTCTAGGACCCTTCTAGTGCTCCCAGGAACCCTCTAGAACCCCCCTGGGACCCCTTTATGGCCTTCTAAGACCCTTCTAGGACCACAAGAAACGCTCTAGAGCCCCCAGGGACTCCCTTAGGGCCTTCTAGGACCCTTCTAGGATCACCAGGATCCCTTTAGAGCCTTCTGGGACCCACTTAGGTCCTTCTAGTACCGTTCTAGGACCACGAGAAACTCTCTACAGCCCCCTGGGACGCCCTTAGGGCCTTCTAGGACCCTTCTAGGACCACGAGAAACCATCTAGAGCTCCCTGGGAACCCCTTACGGCCTTCTAGGATCATTGTAAGACCCCGGGGAACCCTCTAGAGCTCCCTGGGACCTCTTTAGGCCCTTCTAGGGCCCTTCTAGGACCACCAGGGACACTCTAGAGCCCTCTGGGACCCCCTTAGGGCCTTCTAGGACCATTCTAGTGCCCCCAGGGACCCTCTAGAGCCCCCTGGGACCCCTTTAGGTCCTTCTAGGACCCTTCTAGGGCCACCAGGGACACTCTAAAGCCCCCTGGGACCCCCTTAGGGCCTGCTAGGTGTCTTCTACGACCACGAGGAACCATCTAGAACCCCCTGAGACCACTTAGGACCTTCTAGGACAATTGTATGACCCCAGGGAACCCCCTAGAGTCGTCTGGTGCCCCCTTAGGGCCTACTAGGACCATTGTAAGACCCCAGGGAACACTCTAGAGTCCCCTAGGACTCCTTAAGGCCTTCTAGGACCCTTCTAGGACCACGAGAAACCCTCTAGAGCCCCCAGGGACTCCCTTAGGGCCTTCTAGGACCCTTCTAGGATCACCAGGAACCCTCTAGAGCCATCTGGGACCCACTTAGGACCTTCTAAGACCCTTCTAGGACCACGAGAAACCATCCAGAGCCCCCTGGGACTCCTTAGAGCCTTCTAGGACCCTTCTAGGAGTCCCTGAATCCCTCTAGAGCCCCATGGGACCCACTTAGGTCCTTCTAGGACACTTCAAACACCACCAGCATCCCTCTAGAGCTCACTGGGAAGCATTTAGGGCCTTCTAAGACCCTTCTAGGACCACGAGGAACCCTCTAGAGCCCCCTGGGACCATTTTAGGGCCTTCTAGGTCCCTTCTAGGACCACTAGGAACCATGTAGACCCCCTGGGACAATTTAGGACCTTCTAGGACCATTGTAAGACCATGGGGATCCCTGTAGAGCCCTCTGGGACCCCCTTAGGACCTTCTAGGACCCTTCTAGGACCACCAGGATCCCTCTAGAGCCCCCTGGAACCACCTTAGGGCCTTCTAAAACCCTTCTAGGACCTTGAGGAACCCTCTAGAGCTCTTTGGGACCCCTATAGAAGGGTCTGGAGGCCTTCAGAAGGGTCTGGAGGGGCTCTAGAAAGGTCTGGGGGCCTTCAGAATGGCCCTGGGGGGATCTAGAAGGGTCTGGGGACCTTCAGAAGGGCCCTGGGGGGATCTAGAAGCCTCTGGAGGCCTTCAGAAGGGTCCTGAGCGGCTCTAGAATGGTCTGGGGGCATTCAGAAGGGTCTGGATGGGCTCTAGAAGGGTCTGGGGTCCTTCAGAATGGCCCTGGGGGGATCTAGAATGGTCTGGAAGCCATCAGAAGGGCCCTGAGTGGCTCTAGAACCGTCTGGGGGCATTCAGAATGGCCCAGGGGAACTAGAAGGGTCTGGAGACCTTCAGAAGGGTCCTGAGGGGCTCTAGAAGGGTCTGGGGGCCGTCAGAAGGGCCGTGGGTGGGCTCTAGAAGGGTCTGGGGGCCTTCAGAAGGGCCCCGGGTGGGCTCTAGAAGGGTCTGGAGGCCTTCAGAAGGGTCCTGAGGGGCTCTAGAAGGGTCCAACTTGGATCTCAAACGGTCTAGGGCCTTCAGATTGGTCCTGGGGGGCTCTAGAAGGGTCTTGGAACCTTCATAAGGGTCCTGACTGGCTCTAGAAGGGTTCTGAGGGGCTCTAGAAGGGTCTGGGGGCATTCAGAAGGGTCCTGAGGGGCTCTAGAAGGGTCTGGGAGCCTTTCGAAGGGTCCTCGGGGGCTCTAGAAAGTCATAGAAGGGTCTTAGAAGGCCCTAACAGCGTCCCAGGGTGCTCCAGAGGGTTTCCAGAAGTCTTAGAAGAGTCCTACAAGGACCTAAGGAGGTCCCAGGGGGCTCCAGAGGCTTCCTGGTGACTCTAGAAGGGTCCTTGAAAGCCCTAAGCGGGTCCCAGGAGGCTCTGGAGGGTTCCTGGTGACTCTAGAAGGGTCCCAGTAAGCCCTAGAAAGGTCCCAGGGGGCTCTAGAGGGTTCCTGGAGACCCTAGAAGAGTCCCAGAAAGCCCTAGAAGGGTCCCACGGGGCTCTAGAGGGTTCTCGTGGGTCCTAGAAGGGTTCTAGAAGGCCCTAAGGGTGCCCAGAGGACTCCAGAGGATTCTTCGTGGTCCTAGAAGAGCTCTAGAAGGCACTAAATAGGTCCAAGGTTGCTCTAGAGGGTTCCTCGTGGTCTTAGATGCGTCCGAGAAGGCCCTAAGGGGTCCCAGGGGGCTCTAGAGGGTCCTTGGGGCACTAGAAGGGTCCTAGAAGGCATTAAGTGGGTCTCAGGTGGCTCTAGGGGTTTCCTCGTTGTCCTAGAAGGGTCCTAGGAGGCCCTAAGTGGGTCCCAGGGGGCTCTAGAGGGTTTCATGTGTTCCTAGAATAACCCAGAAGGCCCTAAGGAGGTCCCAGGTGGCTCTAGATGGTTTCTCGTGGTCCTAGAAGGGTCATAGAAAGCACTAAGGGGGTCCTAGGGAGCTCTAGAGGGTTCCTCGTGGTGCTAGAATGTACCTAGAAGGCTCTAAGGGGGTCCCAAAGAGCTCTAGAGGGTTCTTCGAGGTCTTAGAAGCATCTGAGAAGGCCCTAAGGGGGTTCCAGGGGGCTCTAGAAGGTCCCTGGGGGCCCTAGAAAGGTCCTAGAAGGCCCTAAGAAGGTTCCAGGTGCCTCTAGAGAGTTCCTCGTGGTCTTAGAAGGGTTCTAGAAGGCCCTATGTGGTCCCAGGGGGCTCTAGAGGGTCCCTGGGACACTAGAAGTGTCCTAGAAGGCCCTAAGTGGGTCTCAGGGTGCTCTAGGGGGTTCCTCGTTGTCCTAGAAGTGTCCTAGGAGGCCCTAAGTGGGTCCCAGGGGGCTCTAGATGGTTCCTCGTGGTCTTAAAAGGGTCTTAGAAGGCCCTAAATGGGTCCCAGGGGGCTCTAGAGGGTTCCTCGTGTTTCTAAAAGGGTCCTATAAGGCCCTAAGGGGGTCCCAGGGGTCTCTAGAGGGTTTCTCGTGGTCCTAGAATGGTCCTAGAAGACACTAAGGGGGTCCCAGGGGGTTCTACATGGTTTCTCGTGGTCCTAGAAGGCACCTAGAAGGGTCTAAGTGGGTCCCAGGGGGCTCTAGAGGGTTTCTCGTGGTCCTTGAAGGGTCCTAGACGGTCCTAAAGTGGTCCGAGGGAGTTCTAGAGGGTTCCTGGTTACTCTAGAAGTGTCCTAGAAAGCCCTAGAAGGGTCCAATGGGGCTCTAGAGGGTTCCCTGTGGTCCTTGAAGGGTCCTAGAAGGCCCTAAAATGGTCCCAGGGGGTTCTAGAGGGTTCCTGGTACTCCTAGAAGAGTCCTATAAGGATCCATGCGGTCCCAGGGGGCTCTAGAGGGTCCCTGGGGGCCCTAGAAGGGTCCTAGAAGGCCCTAAAGGGGACCCAGGGGGCTCTAGAGTGTTCGCCGGTGACTTACAATGGTCCTAGAAGGCCCTAAGGGGGTACTAGGGGGCTCTAGGTTGTTTCTCATGGTCCTAGAAGGGCCCTAGAAGGCCCTAAAGTGGTTCCAGGGGGCTTTAGAGTGTTCCCCGGGGTCTTACCATGGTCCTAGAAGGCCCTAAGTGGGTCCCAGGGGGCTCTAGAGGGTTTCTCGTGGTCCTAGAAGGGTCCTAGAAGGCCCTAAAGTGGTCCCAGGGGGCTGTAGATTGTTTCTCATGGTCCTAGAAGGGTCCTAGAAGTCCCTAAAGGGGTCCCAGGGGGCTCTAGAGGGTTCCTTGTGGCCCTAGAAGGGTCTTAGAAGGCCCTAAGTGTGCCCAGAGGACTCCAGAGGATTCTTCGTGGTCCTAGAAGAGCTCTAGAAGGCACTAAATGGGTCCAAGGTTGCTCTACAGGGTTCCTCGTGGTCTTAGAAGGGTCCTAGAAGGCTCTAAGGGGTCCCAGTGGGCTCTAGAGGGTCCCTGGGGGTCCTAGAAGGGTCCTAGAAGGCCCTAAGGAGGTCCCAGGGGTCTCTAGAGGGTTTCCCAGGGACTTACAATGATCCTACAAGGCCCTACGGGGGTCCCAGGTGTCTCTAGAGGGTTTCTCGTGGTCCTAGAAGGGTCCTAGAAGGCCCTAAGGGGGTCCCAGGGGACTCTAGAGGGTTCCTGGTGCCTCTACAAGGGTCTTAGAAAATCCTAGAAATTTCCCAGGGGGTTCTAGATGGTTCCTTGTAGTTCTAGAAGTGTTCTAGAAGGCCTTTAATGGGTCCCATGGGGCTCTAGAGGGTTCCTCGTGGTCCTAGAATGGTCCTAGAATGCCCCAAGGGGTTCCCAGGGGGCTCTAGAGGGTTCCTGGGGCTCCTAGAAGGGTCCTAGAAGGCTCTAAGGGGGTCCCAGTGTGCTCTAGAAGGTCCCTGGGGGCACTAGAAGGGTCCTAGAAGGCACTAAATCGGTCCCAAGAGGCTCTAGAGGGTTCCCCGGCATCTTACAATGGTCCTACATGGCCCTAAGTTGTCCCAGGAGGCTCTAGAGGGTTCCATGTGTTCCTAGAATAACCCAGAACGCCCTAAGGAGGTCCCAGGTGGCTCTAGATGGTTTCTCGTTGTCCTAGAAGGGTCATAGAAGGCTCTAAGGGGGTCCTAGGGAGCTCTAGAGGGTTCCTCGTGGTGCTAGAATGTACCTAGAAGGCTCTAAGGGGGTCCCAGGTGGCTCTAGAGGGTTCTTTGTGGTCTTAGAAGCGTCCGAGAAGGCCCTAAGTGGGTCCCAGAGGGCTCTAGAAGGTCCCTGGGGGCCCTAGAAATGTCCTAGAAGGCCCTAAGGAGGTCCCAGGTGCCTCTAGAGAGTTTCTCGTGGTCTTAGAAGGGTTCTAGAAGGCTCTATGGGGTCCCAGGGGGCTCTAGAGGGTCCCTGGGACACTAGAAGTGTCCTAGAAGGCCCTAAGTTGGTTTCAGGGTGCTCTAGGGGGTTCCTCATGTCCTAGAATTGTCCCAGGAGGCTTTAAGTTGGTCCCAGGGGGCTCTAGAGGGCTCCTGGTGACTCTAGAAGTCTCCTATAAAGCTCTAGAAGGGTCCCAGAAGGCTCTAGAGGGTTCCTGGTGACACTAGAAGGGTCCTAGAAAGACCTAGAATGGTCCCAGAGGGCTCTAGAGGGTTCCCGTGGGTCCTAGAAGGGTCCTAGAAGGCCCTAAAGGGGTCCCAAGGGGGTCTAGATGGTTCCTCGTGGTCCTAAAAGGGTCTTAGAAGGCCCTAAATGGGTCCCAGGGGGCTCTAGAGGGTTCCTCGTGGTTCTAAAAGGGTCCTAGAAGGCCCTAAAGGGGACCCAGGGGGCTCTAGACGGTCCTTCGTGGTCTTAGAAGCGTCCAAGAAGGCCCTAAGGGTGTCCCAGGGGGCTCTAGAAGGTCCCTGGGGGCCCTAGAATGGTCCTAGAAGGCCCTAAGGAGGTCCCAGGGGGCTCTAGAGGGTTCCTGGTGGTCCTAGAAGGATTCTAGAAGGCCCTAAGTGGTTCCCAGAGGGCTCTAGAGGGTTTCTCGTTGTCCTAGAAGGGTCCTAGGAGGCCCTAAATGGGGCCCAGGGAGCTCTAGACGGTTCCTCGTGGTCCTAGGAGGATCCTAGAAGGACCTAAGTGGTTCCCAGAGGGCTCTGGATGGTTTCTTGTGGTCTTAGAATGGACCTAGAAGGCCCTAAAGTGGTCCCAGTGAACTCTAGAGGGTTCCTGGGGTTCCTAGAAGGGCCCTAGAAAGGTCTAAGAGGTTCCAGGGGGCTCTAGAGGGTCTCCGGGCGCCCTAGAATAGTCCTAGAAGGCCCTAAAGGGGTCCCAGGGGGCTCTAGAGCGTTCCCCGGGGTCTTACCATGGTCCTAGAAGGCCCTAAGTGGGTCCCAGGGGGCTCTAGAAGGTTTCTCGTGGTCCTAGAAGGGTCCTAGAAAGTCCTAAAGGGGTCCAAGGGAGCTTTAGAGGGTTCCTGGTGAATCTAGAAGTGTCCTAGAAAGCCCTAGAAGGGTCCCAGGGGGCTCTAGAGGTTTCCCTGTGGTCCTAGAAGGGTCCTAGAAGACCCTAAAGTGGTCCCAGGGGGCTCTAGATGGCTCCTGGTGCTCCTAGAAGGGTCCTAGAAGGCTCTAAGCTGTCCCAGGGGACTCTAGAGGGTACCTAGAGGGCCTAGAAGTGACCTAGAAGGCCCTAAAGGGGTCCCAGGGGGCTCTAGATGGTGCCTGTGGGTCCTAGAAGGGTCTTAGAAGGCCCTAAGTTGGTCCCAGGGGGCTCTAGAGGGTTCCTCGTGGTCCTAGAAGGGTTCTACAAAGCCCTAAGGGGTCCCAGTGGGCTCTAGAGGGTTCCTGGTGGTTTTAGAAGGCTCCCAGGGGTCTTTAGAGGGTCCCTGGAGGCCCTAGAAGTATCCTAGAAGGCACTAAAGGGGACCCAGGGGGCTCTAGAGTGTTCCCCGTGGTCTTACAATCGTCCTGGAAGGCCCTAAGGGGGTACCAGGGGTCTCTAGGTTGTTTCTCGTGGTCCTAAAAGGGTCCTAGAAGGCCCTAAAGTGGTCCCAGGGGGCTCTAGAGGGTTCCTGGTGGTCCTAGAAGGGTCCTAGAAGGCACTAAAGGGGTCCCAGGGGTCTCTAGAAGGTTCCCAGGGGTCTTACAATGATCCTAGAAGGCTCTAAGTGGGTCCCATGGGGCTCTAGATGGTTTCTCGTGGTCCTAGAAGGGTCCTAGAAGGCCCTAAAGGGGTCCCAGGGGGCTCTAGATTGTTTCTCGAGGTCCTAGAAGCGTCCTAGAAGGCCGTAAGTGCGTCCCAGGGGGCTCTAGAGGGTTCCTGGTGGTCCTAGAAGGATTCTAGAAGGCCCTAAGTGCTTCTCAGAGGGCTCTAGAGGGTTCCTCGTGGTCCTAGAAGGGTCTTAGAAGGCCATAAAGGGGTCCCAGGGTGCTCTAGAGGTCTTTAGTATGGATCTGGGGGGCTCTAGAAGGGTCTGGGGGCTTTTAGAATGGATGTGAGAAGCTCTAGAAG
>NW_027206801.1:142500-260000 GCF_032191515.1 Phaenicophaeus curvirostris | reverse complement strand
TAAAGGCCCCTGGACCCTTCTAGAGCTTCTCATGACCCTTTTAAAAGCCCCCAGACCCATCTAGAGCCCCCCAGAGACATTCTAAAGGCACCTGGACCCTTCAAGAGCTTCTCACGCCCATTCTAAAAGAACCCAGACCCTTCTAGAGCCCCCCAGAGAGCTTCAAAAAGACCCTGAACCCTTCTAGAGCTTCTTACATCCCTTCTAAAAGCCCCCAGACCCTTCTAGAGCCCCCCAGATCCAATCTAAAGATATCTAGAGCCCCCTGGGACCCCTTTACGGCCTTCTAAGACCCTTCTAGGACCACGAGGAGCCATCTAGAGCCCCCTGGGACCCCTTAAGGCCTTCTAGGACCCATCTAGGACCACGAGAATCCCTCTAGAGCCCCCTGGGACCTCTTTAGGGCCTTCTTGGACCCTTCTAGGGCCCCCCAGGGACCCTCTAGAACCCACTGGGACCCACTTAGGGCCTTCTAGGACCCTTCTAGGACCACGAGAAACCCTCTAGAGCCACCTGGGACTCCCGTAGGGCCTTCTAGGATCATTGTAAGCCCCCAGGGAACCCTCTAGAGCCCTCTGGGACCCTTCTAGGGCTTTCTAGGACCCTTTTAGAATCACCAGGAACCCTCTAGAGCACCCTGGGACCCTTCTAGGGCTTTCTTGGACACTTTTAGAGTCACCAGGAACCCTCTAGAGCCCCCTGGGACCCCTCTAGGACCACGAGAAACCCTCTAGAGCTCCCTGGGACCCCCTTAGTGCCTTCTAGGACGCTTCTAGGGACACCAGAGACCCTCTAGAGCCCACTGGGACACACTTAGGGCCTTCTAGGACCCTTCTAGGACCACGAGGAACCCTCTAGAGCCCCCTGAGACCCGCTTAGGACCTTCTAGGACCCTTCTATGACCACGAGGAACCCTCTAGAGCCACCTAGGACCCCCTTAGGGCCTTCTAGAACCCTTATTGGACCCCCATGGACCCTCTAGAGCCCACTGGACCCACTTAGGGCCTTCTAGGACCCTTCTAGGACCACGAGAAACAATCTAGAGCCCCCTGGGACCCCCTTAGAGCCAACTAGGACCAGTGTAAGACCCTGGGGAACCCTCTAGAGCCCCCTGGGTCCCCTTTAGGGCCTTCTAGGACCCTTCTAGGGACCCCAGGGACCCTCTAGAGCCCACTGGGACTGCCTTAGGGCCTACTAGGACCCTTCTAGGACTATGAGGAACCCTCTAGAGCCCCCTGGGACACACTTAGGGCCATCTAGGACCCTTCTAGGACCCACGGGAACCATCTAGAGCCCCGTGGGACCCCCTTTCGGGCCTTCTAGGACACTTCTAAGTCCTCCAGGGACCCTCTAGAGCCCCCTGGGACCGCTTAGAGCCTTCTAGGACCCTTCTAGGACCTGTGGGTACCCTCTAGAGCCCCCTGGGACCCTTCTGGGGCTTTCTAGGACACGTCTAGAGTCACCAGAAACCCTCTAGAGATCCCTTGGACCCCTTAAGGGCCTTCTAGGACCCTTCTAGGACCACGAGAAAACTTCCAGAGCCCCCTGGGACCCCCTTAGGGCCTTCTAGGACCATGGTAAGACCCCGGGGAACCCTCCAGAGCACCCTGGGTCCTCTTTAGTGCCTTCTAGTACCCTTCTAGGGCCCCCAGAGACCTTCTAGAGCCCCCTGGTTACACTTTGAGCCTTCTAGAACCCTTCTAGGAGCCCCAGGAACCCTCTAGAGCTTCCTGAGACCCCCTTAGGGCCTTCTAGGACCCTTCTAGGACGGCGAGGAACCCTCTAGAGCCCCCTGGGACCCACTCAGGGCCTTCTAGGACCATTTTAAGACTCTCTGGAACCATCTAGAGCCCCCTGGGAAAACTTAGAGCATTCTAGGACCCTTCTAGGACCCCAGGAATATTCTAGAACCCCCTGGGACCATCTTAGGGCCTTCTAGGACCCTTCTCGGACCACCAGGAACCCTCTAGAGCCCCCTGTGACACTCTTAGGGCCTTCTAGGACTCTTCTAGGACCACGAGGAAACCATCTAGAGCCCCTTGGGTCCCGCTTAGGGCCTTCTAGGACCATGGTAAGACCCCGGGGAACCCTCTAGAGCACCCTGGGTCCTCTATACAGCCTTGTAGGACCCTTCTAGGACCACCAGGATCCCTCTAGAGCACCCTGGGACCCACTTAGGGCCATCTAGGGGTCTTCTAGGACCACGAGTAACCATCTAGAGACCTGTGGGATGACTTAAGGGCCTTCTAGGGGTCTTCTAGGGCCACGAGTAACCATCTAGAGACATGTGGGACCACTTAAGGGCCTTCTTGGACACTTCTTGGTAAACAAGAGACCCTCTAGAGCCCCCTGGGACCGCTTAGAGTCTTCTAGGTCCATTCTATGAGCCCCAGGAAACACATAGAGCCCCCTGGGACCCCTTTAGGGCCTTCTAGGACCCTTCTAGGACCACCAGGAGCCCTCTAGAGCCCCCTAGGACCCACTTAGGGCCTTCTAGGACTCTTCTAGTACCCCCAGGGACCCTCTAGAGCCCCCTGGGACCCTTTTAGGGCCTTCTAGGACCCTCCTAGGACCCACGGGTACCCTCTAGAGCCCTCTGGGACCCTTCTAGGCCTTTCTTGGACCCTTTTAGAATCACCAGGAACCCTCCAGAGCCCCCTGGGACCCCCTTAGGGCATTCTAGGACCCTTCTAGGGCCCCCAGGGACCCTCTAGAGCCCCCTGGGACCCACTTAGGGCCTTCTAAGACCCTTCTAGGACCACCAGGAGCCCTCTAGAGCCCTCTGGGACACCTTTTTGCACATTCTAGGACACTTCTAGTGCCCCCAGAGACCCTCTAGAGCTCCCTGGGAGTCTTTAGGGCCTACTAGGACCCTTCTAGGATCACCAGGAACCCTCTAGAGCCCTCTGGGACCCACTTAGGGCCTTCTAGGACCCTTCTAGGACCACGAGGAACCCTCTAGAGCCCCCTGGGACCCCCTTAGGGCATTCTAGGACCCTTCTAGGGCCCCCAGGGACCCTCTAGAGCCCCCTGGGACCCCCTTAGGGCTTTCTAAGACCCTTCTAGGACCACCAGGAGCCCTCTATAGCCCTCTGGGACCCTCTTTGCGCCTTCTAGGACCCTTCTAGTGCCCCCAGGGACACTCTAGAGCCCCCTGGGACTCCTTAGGGCCTACTAGGACCCTTCTAGGACCACGAGAAACCCTCTAGAGCCCCCTGGGACCTCCTTAGGTCCTTCTAGGACCGTTCTAGGGTCACCAGGAACCCTCTAGAGCCCTCTGGGACCCACTTAGGGCCTTCTAGGACCCTTCTAGGACCACGAGGAACTCTCTAGAGCCCCCTGGGACTTCCTTAAGGCCTTCTAAGACTCTTCTAGGACCACGAGAAACCATCTAGAGCCCCCTGGGACCCACTTAGGGCATTCTAGGTTCATTTTAAGACCCTGGGGAACCCTCTAGAGCCTCGTGGTACCACTTAGAGCCTTGTAGGACTCTTCTAGGACCAGAAGGAACCCTCTAGAGCCCCCTGGGACCCCCTTAGGGCCTTCTAGGACAATTCTAGCGCCCCCAGGGACCCTCTAGAGCCCCCTGGGACACACTTAGGGCCTTCTAGGACCCTTCTAGGACACAGGGAACCCTCAAGAGCCCCCTGGGACCCCCTTAGGGCTTTCTAGGGCCATGGTAAGACCCTGGGGAACCCTCCAGAGCACCCTGGGTCCTCTTTAGTGCCTTCTAGTACCCTTCTAGGGCCCCCAGAGACCTTCTAGAGCCCCCTGGTTACCCTTTGAGCCTTCTAGAACCCTTCTAGGAGCCCCAGGAACCCTCTAGAGCCCGCTGGGACCCCCTTAGGGCCATCTAGGACCCTTCTAGGACCACAAGGAACACTCTAGAGCCCCCTGGGACCCACTTAGGGCCTTCTAGGACAATTCTAGGGCCGCCAGGGTCCGTCTAGAGCCCCCTGGGACCCCTTTAGGGCCTTCTAGGACCACAAGGAGCCCTCTAGAGCCCGCTGGGACCCCCTTAGGGCCATCTAGGACCCTTCTAGGACCACAAGGAACCCTCTAGAGCCCCCTGGGACCCACTTAGGGCCTTCTAGGACAATTCTAGGACCGCCAGGGTCCGTCTAGAGCCCCCTGGGACCCCTTTAGGGCCTTCTAGGACCCTTCTAGGACCACCAGGAGCCCTCTAGAGCCCCCTAGGACCCACTTAGGGCCTTCTAGGACTCTTCTAGTACCCCCAGGGACCCTCTAGAGCCACCTGGGACCCTTTTAGGGCCTTCTAGGACCCTCCTAGGACCCACGGGTACCCTCTAGAGCCCTCTGGGACCCTTCTAGGCCTTTCTTGGACCCTTTTAGAATCACCAGGAACCCTCCAGAGTCCCCTGGGACCCTTCTAGGGCTTTCTAGGACCCTTCTAGGACCACGAGGAACCCTCTAGAGCCCCCGGGACCATTTTAGGGCCTTCTAGGACCCTTCTAGGACCACGAGAAACCATCTATAGCTCTCTGGGACCCCTTTAGGGCATTCTAGGACTCTTCTAGGGTCCCCAGAGACCGTCTAGAGCCCCCTGGGATGCCTTAGAGCCTTCGAGGACCCTTCTAGGACCACGAGGAACCCTCTAGAGCCCCCTGGGACCCCCTTAGGGCATTCTAGGACCCTTCTAGGGCCCCCAGGGACCCTCTAGAGCCCCCTGGGACCCACTTAGGGCTTTCTAAGACCCTTCTAGGACCACCAGGAGCCCTCTATAGCCCTCTGGGACCCTCTTTGCGCCTTCTAGGACCCTTCTAGTGCCCCCAGGGACACTCTAGAGCCCCCTGGGACTCTTTAGGGCCTACTAGGACCCTTCTAGGACCACGAGGAACCCTCTAGAGCCCCCTGGGACCCACTTAGGGCATTCTAGGACCCTTCTAGGGCCCCCAGGGACCCTCTAGAGCCCCCTGGGACCCCCTTAGGGCTTTCTAAGACCCTTCTAGGACCACCAGGAGCCCTCTATAGCCCTCTGGGACCCTCTTTGCGCCTTCTAGGACCCTTCAAGTGCCCCCAGGGACACTCTAGAGCCCCCTGGGACTCCTTAGGGCCTACTAGGACCCTTCTAGGACCACGAGAAACCCTCTAGAGCCCCCTGGGACCTCCTTAGGTCCTTCTAGGACCGTTCTAGGGTCACCAGGAACCCTCTAGAGCCCTCTGGGACCCACTTAGGGCCTTCTAGGACCCTTCTAGGACCACGAGGAACTCTCTAGAGCCCCCTGGGACTTGCTTAAGGCCTTCTAGGACCCTTCTAGGACCACAAGGAACCCTCTAGAGCCCCCTGGGACCCCTTTAGGGCCTTCTAGGACAATTCTAGGGCCGCCAGGGTCCGTCTAGAGCCCCCTGGGACCCCTTTAGGGCCTTCTAGGACCCTTCTAGGACCACCAGGAGCCCTCTAGAGCCCCCTAGGACCCACTTAGGGCCTTCTAGGACTCTTCTAGTACCCCCAGGGACCCTCTAGAGCCTCCTGGGACCCTTTTAGGGCCTTCTAGGACCCTCCTAGGACCCACGGGTACCCTCTAGAGCCCTCTGGGACCCTTCTAGGCCTTTCTTGGACCCTTTTAGAATCACCAGGAACCCTCTAGAGCCCCCGGGACCCTTCTAGGGCCTTCTAGGACCCTTCTAGGACCACGAGAAACCCTCTATAGCTCTCTGGGACCCCCTTAGGGCATTCTAGGACCCTTCTAGGGCCCCCAGGGACCCTCTAGAGCCCCCTGGGACCCACTTAGGGCCTTCTAAGACCCTTCTAGGACCACCAGGAGCCCTCTATAGCCCTCTGGGACACCTTTTTGCACATTCTAGGACACTTCTAGTGCCCCCAGAGACCCTCTAGAGCTCCCTGGGAGTCTTTAGGGCCTACTAGGACCCTTCTAGGATCACCAGGAACCCTCTAGAGCCCTCTGGGACCCACTTAGGGCCTTCTAGGACCCTTCTAGGACCACGAGGAACCCTCTAGAGCCCCCTGGGACCCCCTTAGGACATTCTAGGACCCTTCTAGGGCCCCCAGGGACCCTCTAGAGCCCCCTGGGACCCCCTTAGGGCTTTCTAAGACCCTTCTAGGACCACCAGGAGCCCTCTATAGCCCTCTGGGACCCTCTTTGCGCCTTCTAGGACCCTTCTAGTGCCCCCAGGGACACTCTAGAGCCCCCTGGGACTCCTTAGGGCCTACTAGGACCCTTCTAGGACCACGAGAAACCCTCTAGAGCCCCCTGGGACCTCCTTAGGTCCTTCTAGGACCGTTCTAGGGTCACCAGGAACCCTCTAGAGCCCTCTGGGACCCACTTAGGGCCTTCTAGGACCCTTCTAGGACCACGAGGAACTCTCTAGAGCCCCCTGGGACTTCCTTAAGGCCTTCTAAGACTCTTCTAGGACCACGAGAAACCATCTAGAGCCCCCTGGGACCCACTTAGGGCATTCTAGGTTCATTTTAAGACCCTGGGGAACCCTCTAGAGCCTCGTGGTACCACTTAGAGCCTTGTAGGACTCTTCTAGGACCAGAAGGAACCCTCTAGAGCCCCCTGGGACCCCCTTAGGGCCTTCTAGGACAATTCTAGCGCCCCCAGGGACCCTCTAGAGCCCCCTGGGACACACTTAGGGCCTTCTAGGACCCTTCTAGGACACAGGGAACCCTCAAGAGCCCCCTGGGACCCCCTTAGGGCTTTCTAGGGCCATGGTAAGACCCTGGGGAACCCTCCAGAGCACCCTGGGTCCTCTTTAGTGCCTTCTAGTACCCTTCTAGGGCCCCCAGGGACCTTCTAGAGCCCCCTGGTTACCCTTTGAGCCTTCTAGAACCCTTCTAGGAGCCCCAGGAACCCTCTAGAGCCCGCTGGGACCCCCTTAGGGCCATCTAGGACCCTTCTAGGACCACAAGGAACCCTCTAGAGCCCCCTGGGACCCACTTAGGGCCTTCTAGGACAATTCTAGGGCCGCCAGGGTCCGTCTAGAGCCCCCTGGGACCCCTTTAGGGCCTTCTAGGACCACAAGGAGCCCTCTAGAGCCCGCTGGGACCCCCTTAGGGCCATCTAGGACCCTTCTAGGACCACAAGGAACCCTCTAGAGCCCCCTGGGACCCACTTAGGGCCTTCTAGGACAATTCTAGGACCGCCAGGGTCCGTCTAGAGCCCCCTGGGACCCCTTTAGGGCCTTCTAGGACCCTTCTAGGACCACCAGGAGCCCTCTAGAGCCCCCTAGGACCCACTTAGGGCCTTCTAGGACTCTTCTAGTACCCCCAGGGACCCTCTAGAGCCACCTGGGACCCTTTTAGGGCCTTCTAGGACCCTCCTAGGACCCACGGGTACCCTCTAGAGCCCTCTGGGACCCTTCTAGGCCTTTCTTGGACCCTTTTAGAATCACCAGGAACCCTCCAGAGTCCCCTGGGACCCTTCTAGGGCTTTCTAGGACCCTTCTAGGACCACGAGGAACCCTCTAGAGCCCCCGGGACCATTTTAGGGCCTTCTAGGACCCTTCTAGGACCACGAGAAACCATCTATAGCTCTCTGGGACCCCTTTAGGGCATTCTAGGACTCTTCTAGGGTCCCCAGAGACCGTCTAGAGCCCCCTGGGATGCCTTAGAGCCTTCGAGGACCCTTCTAGGACCACGAGGAACCCTCTAGAGCCCCCTGGGACCCCCTTAGGGCATTCTAGGACCCTTCTAGGGCCCCCAGGGACCCTCTAGAGCCCCCTGGGACCCACTTAGGGCTTTCTAAGACCCTTCTAGGACCACCAGGAGCCCTCTATAGCCCTCTGGGACCCTCTTTGCGCCTTCTAGGACCCTTCTAGTGCCCCCAGGGACACTCTAGAGCCCCCTGGGACTCTTTAGGGCCTACTAGGACCCTTCTAGGACCACGAGGAACCCTCTAGAGCCCCCTGGGACCCACTTAGGGCATTCTAGGACCCTTCTAGGGCCCCCAGGGACCCTCTAGAGCCCCCTGGGACCCCCTTAGGGCTTTCTAAGACCCTTCTAGGACCACCAGGAGCCCTCTATAGCCCTCTGGGACCCTCTTTGCGCCTTCTAGGACCCTTCAAGTGCCCCCAGGGACACTCTAGAGCCCCCTGGGACTCCTTAGGGCCTACTAGGACCCTTCTAGGACCACGAGAAACCCTCTAGAGCCCCCTGGGACCTCCTTAGGTCCTTCTAGGACCGTTCTAGGGTCACCAGGAACCCTCTAGAGCCCTCTGGGACCCACTTAGGGCCTTCTAGGACCCTTCTAGGACCACGAGGAACTCTCTAGAGCCCCCTGGGACTTGCTTAAGGCCTTCTAGGACCCTTCTAGGACCACAAGGAACCCTCTAGAGCCCCCTGGGACCCCTTTAGGGCCTTCTAGGACAATTCTAGGGCCGCCAGGGTCCGTCTAGAGCCCCCTGGGACCCCTTTAGGGCCTTCTAGGACCCTTCTAGGACCACCAGGAGCCCTCTAGAGCCCCCTAGGACCCACTTAGGGCCTTCTAGGACTCTTCTAGTACCCCCAGGGACCCTCTAGAGCCTCCTGGGACCCTTTTAGGGCCTTCTAGGACCCTCCTAGGACCCACGGGTACCCTCTAGAGCCCTCTGGGACCCTTCTAGGCCTTTCTTGGACCCTTTTAGAATCACCAGGAACCCTCTAGAGCCCCCGGGACCCTTCTAGGGCCTTCTAGGACCCTTCTAGGACCACGAGAAACCCTCTATAGCTCTCTGGGACCCCCTTAGGGCATTCTAGGACCCTTCTAGGGCCCCCAGGGACCCTCTAGAGCCCCCTGGGACCCACTTAGGGCCTTCTAAGACCCTTCTAGGACCACCAGGAGCCCTCTAGAGCCCTCTGGGACACCTTTTTGCACATTCTAGGACACTTCTAGTGCCCCCAGAGACCCTCTAGAGCTCCCTGGGAGTCTTTAGGGCCTACTAGGACCCTTCTAGGATCACCAGGAACCCTCTAGAGCCCTCTGGGACCCACTTAGGGCCTTCTAGGACCCTTCTAGGACCACGAGGAACCCTCTAGAGCCCCCTGGGACCCCCTTAGGACATTCTAGGACCCTTCTAGGGCCCCCAGGGACCCTCTAGAGCCCCCTGGGACCCCCTTAGGGCTTTCTAAGACCCTTCTAGGACCACCAGGAGCCCTCTATAGCCCTCTGGGACCCTCTTTGCGCCTTCTAGGACCCTTCTAGTGCCCCCAGGGACACTCTAGAGCCCCCTGGGACTCCTTAGGGCCTACTAGGACCCTTCTAGGACCACGAGAAACCCTCTAGAGCCCCCTGGGACCTCCTTAGGTCCTTCTAGGACCGTTCTAGGGTCACCAGGAACCCTCTAGAGCCCTCTGGGACCCACTTAGGGCCTTCTAGGACCCTTCTAGGACCACGAGGAACTCTCTAGAGCCCCCTGGGACTTCCTTAAGGCCTTCTAAGACTCTTCTAGGACCACGAGAAACCATCTAGAGCCCCCTGGGACCCACTTAGGGCATTCTAGGTTCATTTTAAGACCCTGGGGAACCCTCTAGAGCCTCGTGGTACCACTTAGAGCCTTGTAGGACTCTTCTAGGACCAGAAGGAACCCTCTAGAGCCCCCTGGGACCCCCTTAGGGCCTTCTAGGACAATTCTAGCGCCCCCAGGGACCCTCTAGAGCCCCCTGGGACACACTTAGGGCCTTCTAGGACCCTTCTAGGACACAGGGAACCCTCAAGAGCCCCCTGGGACCCCCTTAGGGCTTTCTAGGGCCATGGTAAGACCCTGGGGAACCCTCCAGAGCACCCTGGGTCCTCTTTAGTGCCTTCTAGTACCCTTCTAGGGCCCCCAGGGACCTTCTAGAGCCCCCTGGTTACCCTTTGAGCCTTCTAGAACCCTTCTAGGAGCCCCAGGAACCCTCTAGAGCCCGCTGGGACCCCCTTAGGGCCATCTAGGACCCTTCTAGGACCACAAGGAACCCTCTAGAGCCCCCTGGGACCCACTTAGGGCCTTCTAGGACAATTCTAGGGCCGCCAGGGTCCGTCTAGAGCCCCCTGGGACCCCTTTAGGGCCTTCTAGGACCACAAGGAGCCCTCTAGAGCCCGCTGGGACCACCTTAGGGCCATCTAGGACCCTTCTAGGACCACAAGGAACCCTCTAGAGCCCCCTGGGACCCACTTAGGGCCTTCTAGGACAATTCTAGGACCGCCAGGGTCCGTCTAGAGCCCCCTGGGACCCCTTTAGGGCCTTCTAGGACCCTTCTAGGACCACCAGGAGCCCTCTAGAGCCCCCTAGGACCCACTTAGGGCCTTCTAGGACTCTTCTAGTACCCCCAGGGACCCTCTAGAGCCACCTGGGACCCTTTTAGGGCCTTCTAGGACCCTCCTAGGACCCACGGGTACCCTCTAGAGCCCTCTGGGACCCTTCTAGGCCTTTCTTGGACCCTTTTAGAATCACCAGGAACCCTCCAGAGTCCCCTGGGACCCTTCTAGGGCTTTCTAGGACCCTTCTAGGACCACGAGGAACCCTCTAGAGCCCCCGGGACCATTTTAGGGCCTTCTAGGACCCTTCTAGGACCACGAGAAACCATCTATAGCTCTCTGGGACCCCTTTAGGGCATTCTAGGACTCTTCTATGGTCCCCAGAGACCGTCTAGAGCCCCCTGGGATGCCTTAGAGCCTTCGAGGACCCTTCTAGGACCACGAGGAACCCTCTAGAGCCCCCTGGGACCCCCTTAGGGCATTCTAGGACCCTTCTAGGGCCCCCAGGGACCCTCTAGAGCCCCCTGGGACCCACTTAGGGCCTTCTAAGACCCTTCTAGGACCACCAGGAGCCCTCTATAGCCCTCTGGGACCCTCTTTGCGCCTTCTAGGACCCTTCTAGTGCCCCCAGGGACACTCTAGAGCCCCCTGGGACTCTTTAGGGCCTACTAGGACCCTTCTAGGACCACGAGGAACCCTCTAGAGCCCCCTGGGACCCACTTAGGGCATTCTAGGACCCTTCTAGGGCCCCCAGGGACCCTCTAGAGCCCCCTGGGACCCCCTTAGGGCTTTCTAAGACCCTTCTAGGACCACCAGGAGCCCTCTATAGCCCTCTGGGACCCTCTTTGCGCCTTCTAGGACCCTTCAAGTGCCCCCAGGGACACTCTAGAGCCCCCTGGGACTCCTTAGGGCCTACTAGGACCCTTCTAGGACCACGAGAAACCCTCTAGAGCCCCCTGGGACCTCCTTAGGTCCTTCTAGGACCGTTCTAGGGTCACCAGGAACCCTCTAGAGCCCTCTGGGACCCACTTAGGGCCTTCTAGGACCCTTCTAGGACCACGAGGAACTCTCTAGAGCCCCCTGGGACTTGCTTAAGGCCTTCTAGGACCCTTCTAGGACCACAAGGAACCCTCTAGAGCCCCCTGGGACCCCTTTAGGGCCTTCTAGGACAATTCTAGGGCCGCCAGGGTCCGTCTAGAGCCCCCTGGGACCCCTTTAGGGCCTTCTAGGACCCTTCTAGGACCACCAGGAGCCCTCTAGAGCCCCCTAGGACCCACTTAGGGCCTTCTAGGACTCTTCTAGTACCCCCAGGGACCCTCTAGAGCCTCCTGGGACCCTTTTAGGGCCTTCTAGGACCCTCCTAGGACCCACGGGTACCCTCTAGAGCCCTCTGGGACCCTTCTAGGCCTTTCTTGGACCCTTTTAGAATCACCAGGAACCCTCTAGAGCCCCCGGGACCCTTCTAGGGCCTTCTAGGACCCTTCTAGGACCACGAGAAACCCTCTATAGCTCTCTGGGACCCCCTTAGGGCATTCTAGGACCCTTCTAGGGCCCCCAGGGACCCTCTAGAGCCCCCTGGGACCCACTTAGGGCCTTCTAAGACCCTTCTAGGACCACCAGGAGCCCTCTATAGCCCTCTGGGACACCTTTTTGCACATTCTAGGACACTTCTAGTGCCCCCAGAGACCCTCTAGAGCTCCCTGGGAGTCTTTAGGGCCTACTAGGACCCTTCTAGGATCACCAGGAACCCTCTAGAGCCCTCTGGGACCCACTTAGGGCCTTCTAGGACCCTTCTAGGACCACGAGGAACCCTCTAGAGCCCCCTGGGACCCCCTTAGGACCTTCTAGGACCCTTCTAGGGCCCCCAGGGACCCTCTAGAGCCCCCTGGGACCCCCTTAGGGCTTTCTAAGACCCTTCTAGGACCACCAGGAGCCCTCTATAGCCCTCTGGGACCCTCTTTGCGCCTTCTAGGACCCTTCTAGTGCCCCCAGGGACACTCTAGAGCCCCCTGGGACTCCTTAGGGCCTACTAGGACCCTTCTAGGACCACGAGAAACCCTCTAGAGCCCCCTGGGACCTCCTTAGGTCCTTCTAGGACCGTTCTAGGGTCACCAGGAACCCTCTAGAGCCCTCTGGGACCCACTTAGGGCCTTCTAGGACCCTTCTAGGACCACGAGGAACTCTCTAGAGCCCCCTGGGACTTCCTTAAGGCCTTCTAAGACTCTTCTAGGACCACGAGAAACCATCTAGAGCCCCCTGGGACCCACTTAGGGCATTCTAGTTTCATTTTAAGACCCTGGGGAACCCTCTAGAGCCTCGTGGTACCACTTAGAGCCTTGTAGGACTCTTCTAGGACCAGAAGGAACCCTCTAGAGCCCCCTGGGACCCCCTTAGGGCCTTCTAGGACAATTCTAGCGCCCCCAGGGACCCTCTAGAGCCCCCTGGGACACACTTAGGGCCTTCTAGGACCCTTCTAGGACACAGGGAACCCTCAAGAGCCCCCTGGGACCCCCTTAGGGCTTTCTAGGGCCATGGTAAGACCCTGGGGAACCCTCCAGAGCACCCTGGGTCCTCTTTAGTGCCTTCTAGTACCCTTCTAGGGCCCCCAGGGACCTTCTAGAGCCCCCTGGTTACCCTTTGAGCCTTCTAGAACCCTTCTAGGAGCCCCAGGAACCCTCTAGAGCCCGCTGGGACCCCCTTAGGGCCTTCTAGGACCCTTCTAGGACCACAAGGAACCCTCTAGAGCCCCCTGGGACCCCTTTCGGGCCTTCTAGGACAATTCTAGGGCCGCCAGGGTCCGTCTAGAGCCCCCTGGGACCCCTTTAGGGCCTTCTAGGACCACCAGGAGCCCTCTAGAGCCCGCTGGGACCCCCTTAGGGCCTTCTAGGACCCTTCTAGGACCACAAGGAACCCTCTAGAGCCCCCTGGGACCCACTTAGGGCCTTCTAGGACAATTCTAGGGCCGCCAGGGTCCGTCTAGAGCCCCCTGGGACCCCTTTAGGGCCTTCTAGGACCCTTCTAGGACCACCAGGAGCCCTCTAGAGCCCCCTAGGACCCACTTAGGGCCTTCTAGGACTCTTCTAGTACCCCCAGGGACCCTCTAGAGCCCCCTGGGACCCTTTTAGGGCCTTCTAGGACCCTCCTAGGACCCACGCTTACCCTCTAGAGCCCTCTGGGACCCTTCTAGGCCTTTCTTGGACCCTTTTAGAATCACCAGGAACCCTCCAGAGTCCCCTGGGACGCTTCTAGGGCTTTCTAGGACCCTTCTAGGACCACGAGGAACCCTCTAGAGCCCCCGGGACCATTTTAGGGCCTTCTAGGACCCTTCTAGGACCACGAGAAACCATCTATAGCTCTCTGGGACCCCTTTAGGGCGTTCTAGGACTCTTCTAGGGTCCCCAGAGACCGTCTAGAGCCCCCTGGGATGCCTTAGAGCCTTCGAGGACCCTTCTAGGACCACGAGGAACCCTCTAGAGCCCCCTGGGACCCCCTTAGGGCATTCTAGGACCCTTCTAGGGCCCCCAGGGACCCTCTAGAGCCCCCTGGGACCCACTTAGGGCCTTCTAAGACCCTTCTAGGACCACCAGGAGCCCTCTAGAGCCCTCTGGGACACCTTTTTGCACATTCTAGGACACTTCTAGTGCCCCCAGAGACCCTCTAGAGCTCCCTGGGAGTCTTTAGGGCCTACTAGGACCCTTCTAGGATCACCAGGAACCCTCTAGAGCCCTCTGGGACCCACTTAGGGCCTTCTAGGACCCTTCTAGGACCACGAGGAACCCTCTAGAGCCCCCTGGGACCCCCTTAGGGCATTCTAGGACCCTTCTAGGGCCCCCAGGGACCCTCTAGAGCCCCCTGGGACCCCCTTAGGGCTTTCTAAGACCCTTCTGGGACCACCAGGAGCCCTCTATAGCCCTCTGGGACCCTCTTTGCGCCTTCTAGGACCCTTCTAGTGCCCCCAGGGACACTCTAGAGCCCCCTGGGACTCCTTAGGGCCTACTAGGACCCTTCTAGGACCACGAGAAACCTTCTAGAGCCCCCTGGGACCTCCTTAGGTCCTTCTAGGACCGTTCTAGGGTCACCAGGAACCCTCTAGAGCCCTCTGGGACCCACTTAGGGCCTTCTAGGACCCTTCTAGGACCACGAGGAACTCTCTAGAGCCCCCTGGGACTTGCTTAAGGCCTTCTAAGACTCTTCTAGGACCACGAGAAACCATCTAGAGCCCCCTGGGACCCACTTAGGGCATTCTAGGTTCATTTTAAGACCCTGGGGAACCCTCTAGAGCCTCGTGGTACCACTTAGAGCCTTGTAGGACTCTTCTAGGACCAGAAGGAACCCTCTAGAGCCCCCTGGGACCCCCTTAGGGCCTTCTAGGACAATTCTAGCGCCCCCAGGGACCCTCTAGAGCCCCCTGGGACACACTTAGGGCCTTCTAGGACCCTTCTAGGACACAGGGAACCCTCAAGAGCCCCCTGGGACCCCCTTAGGGCTTTCTAGGGCCATGGTAAGACCCTGGGGAACCCTCCAGAGCACCCTGGGTCCTCTTTAGTGCCTTCTAGTACCCTTCTAGGGCCCCCAGGGACCTTCTAGAGCCCCCTGGTTACCCTTTGAGCCTTCTAGAACCCTTCTAGGAGCCCCAGGAACCCTCTAGAGCCCGCTGGGACCCCCTTAGGGCCTTCTAGGACCCTTCTAGGACCACAAGGAACCCTCTAGAGCCCCCTGGGACCCCTTTAGGGCCTTCTAGGACAATTCTAGGGCCGCCAGGGTCCGTCTAGAGCCCCCTGGGACCCCTTTAGGGCCTTCTAGGACCACCAGGAGCCCTCTAGAGCCCCCTAGGACCCACTTAGGGCCTTCTAGGACTCTTCTAGTACCCCCAGGGACCCTCTAGAGCCCGCTGGGACCCTTTTAGGGCCTTCTAGGACCCTCCTAGGACACACGGGTACCCTCTAGAGCCCTCTGGGACCCTTCTAGGCCTTTCTTGGACCCTTTTAGAATCACCAGGAACCCTCCAGAGTCCCCTGGGACCCTTCTAGGGCTTTCTAGGACCCTTTTAGAATCACCAGGAACCCTCCAGAGTCCCCTGGGACCCTTCTAGGGCTTTCTAGGACCCTTCTAGGACCACGAGGAACCCTCTGGATCTCCCTGGGGTCCCCTTAGGGCCTTCTAGGACCCTTCTAGGACCACAAGGAACCCTCTAGAGCCCTCTGTGACACATTTTGTGCCTTCTAGGAGACTTCTAGGGCCCCCAGGGACACTCTAGGCCCCCCTGTGACCCATTTAGGGCCTTCTAGGACAATTCTAGGGCCCCCAGGGACACTCTAGAGCCCCGTGGGACCCCTTAGAGCATTCTAGGACACTTCTAGGAGCCCCAGGAACCTTCTAGAACCCTCTGGGACCCACTTAGGCCCTTCTAGGACCCTTCTAGGACCACCAGGAACCTTCTAAAGCCCTCTGGGACCCCCTTAAAGCCTTCTAGGACCCTTCTAGTGCTCCCAGGAACCCTCTAGAGCCCCCTGGGACCCCTTTATGGCCTTCTAAGACCCTTCTAGGACCACAAGAAACGCTCTAGAGCCCCCAGGGACTCCCTTAGGGCCTACTAGGACCCTTCTAGGATCACCAGGATCCCTTTAGAGCCTTCTGGGACCCACTTAGGTCCTTCTAGTACCGTTCTAGGACCACGAGAAACTCTCTACAGCCCCCTGGGACGCCCTTAGGGCCTTCTAGGACCCTTCTAGGACCACAGGAACCCTCTAGAGCCCACTGGGACCCCCTTAGGGCCTTCTAGGACCCTTCTAGGACCACAAGGAACCCTCTAGAGCCCCCTGGGACACACTTAGGGCCTTCTAGGACCCTTCTAGGACACAGGGAACCCTCAAGAGCGCCCTGGGACCCACTTACGGCTTTCTAGGGCCATGGTAAGACCCTGGGGAACCCTCCAGAGCACCCTGGGTCCTCTTTAGTGCCTTCTAGTACCCTTCTAGGGCCCCCAGGGACCTTCTAGAGCCCCCTGGTTACTCTTTGAGCCTTCTAGAACCCTTCTAGTAGCCCCAGGAACCCTCTAGAGCATGCTGGGACCCCCTTAGGGCCTTCTAGGACCCTTCTAGGACCACGAGGAACCCTCTAGAGCCCCCTGGAACCCCTTTAGGGCCTTCTAGGACAATTCTAGGGCCGCCAGGGTCCGTCTAGAGCCCCCTGGGACCCCTTTAGGGCCTTCTAGGACCCTTCTAGGACCACCAGGAGCCCTCTAGAGCCCCCTAGGACCCACTTAGGGCCTTCTAGGACTCTTCTAGTACCCCCAGGGAACCTCTAGAGCCCCCTGGGACCCTTTTAGGGCCTTCTAGGACCCTCCTAGGACCCACGGGTACCCTCTAGAGCCCTCTGGGACCCTTCTAGGCCTTTCTTGGACCCTTTTAGAATCACCAGGAACCCTCTAGAGCCCCCCGGACCCTTCTAGGGCCTTTTAGGACCCTTCTAGGATCACGAGAAACCATCTATAGCTCTCTGGGACCCCTTTAGGGCGTTCTAGGACTCTTCTAGGGTCCCCAGAGACCGTCTAGAGCCCCCTGGGATGCCTTAGAGCCTTCGAGGACCCTTCTAGGACCACGAGGAACCCTCTAGAGCCCCCTGGGACGCCCTTAGGGCATTCTAGGACCCTTCTAGGGCCCCCAGGGACCCTCTAGAGCCCCCTGGGACCCACTTAGGGCCTTCTAAGACCCTTCTAGGACCACCAGGAGCCCTCTATAGCCCTCTGGGACACCTTTTTGCACATTCTAGGACACTTCTAGTGCCCCCAGAGACCCTCTAGAGCTCCCTGGGAGTCTTTAGGGCCTACTAGGACCCTTCTAGGATCACCAGGAACCCTCTAGAGCCCTCTGGGACCCACTTAGGGCCTTCTAGGACCCTTCTAGGACCACGAGGAACCCTCTAGAGCCCCCTGGGACCCCCTTAGGGCATTCTAGGACCCTTCTAGGGCCCCCAGGGACCCTCTAGAGCCCCCTGGGACCCCCTTAGGGCTTTCTAAGACCCTTCTAGGACCACCAGGAGCCCTCTATAGCCCTCTGGGACCCTCTTTGCGCCTTCTAGGACCCTTCTAGTGCCCCCAGGGACACTCTAGAGCCCCCTGGGACTCTTTAGGGCCTACTAGGACCCTTCTAGGTCCACGAGGAACCCTCTAGAGCCTCCTGGGACCACCTTAGGGCTTTCTAAGACCCTTCTAGGACCACCAGGAGCCCTCTATAGCCCTCTGGGACCCTCTTTGTGACTTCTAGGACTCTTCTAGTGCCCCCAGGGACACTCTAGAGCCCCCTGGGACTCCTTAGGGCCTACTAGGACCCTTCTAGGACCACGAGAAACCCTCTAGAGCCCCCTGGGACCTCCTTAGGTCCTTCTAGGACCGTTCTAGGGTCACCAGGAACCCTCTAGAGCCCTCTGGGACCCACTTAGGGCCTTCTAGGACAATTCTAGGGCCGCCAGGGTCCGTCTAGAGCCCCCTGGGACCCCTTTAGGGCCTTCTAGGACCCTTCTAGGACCACCAGGAGCCCTCTAGAGCCCCCTAGGACCCTTTTAGGGCCTTCTAGGACCCTCCTAGGACCCACGGGTACCCTCTAGAGCCCTCTGGGACCCTTCTAGGCCTTTCTTGGACCCTTTTAGAATCACCAGGAACCCTCTAGAGCCCCCGGGACCCTTCTAGGGCCTTCTAGGACCCTTCTAGGACCACGAGAAACCATCTATAGCTCTCTGGGACCCCTTTAGGGCGTTCTAGGACTCTTCTAGGGTCCCCAGAGACCGTCTAGAGCCCCCTGGGATGCCTTAGAGCCTTCGAGGACCCTTCTAGGACCACGAGGAACCCTCTAGAGCCCCCTGGGACCCCCTTAGGGCATTCTAGGACCCTTCTAGGGCCCCCAGGGACCCTCTAGAGCCCCCTGGGACCCACTTAGGGCCTTCTAAGACCCTTCTAGGACCACCAGGAGCCCTCTATAGCCCCCTGGGACACCTTTTTGCACATTCTAGGACCCTTCTAGTGCCCCCAGAGACCCTCTAGAGCTCCCTGGGAGTCTTTAGGGCCTACTAGGACCCTTCTAGGATCACCAGGAACCCTCTAGAGCCCTCTGGGACCCACTTAGGGCATTCTAGGACCCTTCTAGGGCCCCCAGGGACCCTCTAGAGCCCCCTGGGACCCCCTTAGGGCTTTCTAAGACCCTTCTAGGACCACCAGGAGCCCTCTATAGCCCTCTGGGACCCTCTTTGCGCCTTCTAGGACCTTTCTAGTGCCCCCAGGGACACTCGAGAGCCCCCTGGGACTCCTTAGGGCCTACTAGGACCCTTCTAGGACCACGAGAAACCCTCTAGAGCCCCCTGGGACCTCCTTAGGTCCTTCTAGGACCGTTCTAGGGTCACCAGGAACCCTCTAGAGCCCTCTGGGACCCACTTAGGGCCTTCTAGGACCCTTCTAGGACCACGAGGAACTCTCTAGAGCCCCCTGGGACTTGCTTAAGGCCTTCTAAGACTCTTCTAGGACCACGAGAAACCATCTAGAGCCCCCTGGGACCCACTTAGGGCATTCTAGGTTCATTTTAAGACCCTGGGGAACCCTCTAGAGCCTCGTGGTACCACTTAGAGCCTTGTAGGACTCTTCTAGGACCAGAAGGAACCCTCTAGAGCCACCTGGGACCCCCTTAGGGCCTTCTAGGACAATTCTAGCGCCCCCAGGGACCCTCTAGAGCCCCCTGGGACACACTTAGGGCCTTCTAGGACCCTTCTAGGACACAGGGAACCCTCAAGAGCCCCCTGGGACCCCCTTAGGGCTTTCTAGGGCCATGGTAAGACCCTGGGGAACCCTCCAGAGCACCCTGGGTCCTCTTTAGTGCCTTCTAGTACCCTTCTAGGGCCCCCAGGGACCTTCTAGAGCCCCCTGGTTACCCTTTGAGCCTTCTAGAACCCTTCTAGGAGCCCCAGGAACCCTCTAGAGCCCGCTGGGACCCCCTTAGGGCCTTCTAGGACCCTTCTAGGACCACAAGGAACCCTCTAGAGCCCCCTGGGACCCCTTTAGGGCCTTCTAGGACAATTCTAGGGCCGCCAGGGTCCGTCTAGAGCCCCCTGGGTCCCCTTTAGGGCCTTCTAGGACCACCAGGAGCCCTCTAGAGCCCCCTAGGACCCACTTAGGGCCTTCTAGGACTCTTCTAGTACCCCCAGGGACCATCTAGAGCCCGCTGGGACCCTTTTAGGGCCTTCTAGGACCCTCCTAGGACACACGGGTACCCTCTAGAGCCCTCTGGGACCCTTCTAGGCCTTTCTTGGACCCTTTTAGAATCACCAGGAACCCTCCAGAGTCCCCTGCGACCCTTCTAGGGCTTTCTTGGACCCTTTTAGAATCACCAGGAACCCTCCAGAGTCCCCTGGGACCCTTCTAGGGCTTTCTAGGACCCTTCTAGGACCACGAGGAACCCTCTGGATCTCCCTGGGGTCCCCTTAGGGCCCTCTAGGACCCTTCTAGGACCACAAGGAACCCTCTAGAGCCCTCTGTGACACATTTTGTGCCTTCTAGGAGACTTTTAGTGCCCCCAGGGACCCTCTAGGCCCCCCTGTGACCCATTTAGGGCCTTCTAGGACAATTCTAGGGCCCCCAGGGACACTCTAGAGCCCCGTGGGACCCCTTAGAGCATTCTAGGACACTTCTAGGAGCCCCAGGAACCTTCTAGAACCCTCTGGGACCCACTTAGGCCCTTCTAGGACCCTTCTAGGACCACCAGGAACCTTCTAAAGCCCTCTGGGACCCCCTTAAAGCCTTCTAGGACCCTTCTAGTGCTCCCAGGAACCCTCTAGAGCCCCCTGGGACCCCTTTATGGCCTTCTAAGACCCTTCTAGGACCACAAGAAACGCTCTAGAGCCCCCAGGGACTCCCTTAGGGCCTTCTAGGACCCTTCTAGGATCACCAGGATCCCTTTAGAGCCTTCTGGGACCCACTTAGGTCCTTCTAGTACCGTTCTAGGACCACGAGAAACTCTCTATAGCCCCCTGGGACGCCCTTAGGGCCTTCTAGGACCCTTCTAGGACCACGAGAAACCATCTAGAGCTCCCTGGGAACCCCTTACGGCCTTCTAGGATCATTGTAAGACCCCGGGGAACCCTCTAGAGCTCCCTGGGACCTCTTTAGGCCCTTCTAGGGCCCTTCTAGGACCACCAGGGACACTCTAGAGCCCTCTGGGACCCCCTTAGGGCCTTCTAGGACCATTCTAGTGCCCCCAGGGACCCTCTAGAGCCCCCTGGGACCCCTTTAGGTCCTTCTAGGACCCTTCTAGGGCCACCAGGGACACTCTAAAGCCCCCTGGGACCCCCTTAGGGCCTGCTAGGTGTCTTCTACGACCACGAGGAACCATCTAGAACCCCCTGAGACCACTTAGGACCTTCTAGGACAATTGTATGACCCCAGGGAACCCCCTAGAGTCGTCTGGGACCCCCTTAGGGCCTACTAGGACCATTGTAAGACCCCAGGGAACACTCTAGAGTCCCCTAGGACTCCTTAAGGCCTTCTAGGAGCCTTCTAGGACCACGAGAAACCCTCTAGAGCCCCCAGGGACTCCCTTAGGGCCTTCTAGGACCCTTCTAGGATCACCAGGAACCCTCTAGAGCCATCTGGGACCCACTTAGGACCTTCTAGGACCCTTCTAGGACCACGAGAAACCATCCAGAGCCCCCTGGGACTCCTTAGAGCCTTCTAGGACCCTTCTAGGAGTCCCTGAATCCCTCTAGAGCCCCATGGGACCCACTTAGGTCCTTCTAGGACACTTCAAACACCACCAGCATCCCTCTAGAGCTCACTGGGAAGCATTTAGGGCCTTCTAAGACCCTTCTAGGACCACGAGGAACCCTCTAGAGCCCCCTGGGACCATTTTAGGGCCTTCTAGGTCCCTTCTAGGACCACTAGGAACCATGTAGACCCCCTGGGACAATTTAGGACCTTCTAGGACCATTGTAAGACCATGGGGATCCCTGTAGAGCCCTCTGGGACCCCCTTAGGACCTTCTAGGACCCTTCTAGGACCACCAGGATCCCTCTAGAGCCCCCTGGAACCACCTTAGGGCCTTCTAAAACCCTTCTAGGACCTTGAGGAACCCTCTAGAGCTCTTTGGGACCCCTATAGAAGGGTCTGGAGGCCTTTAGAAGGGTCTGGCTGGGCTCTAGAAAGGTCTGGGGGCCTTCAGAATGGCCCTGGGGGGATCTAGAAGGGTCTGGAGGCCTTCAGAAGGGTCCTGAGTGGCTCTAGAAGGGTCTGGGGGCCTTCAGAAGGGCTCTGGGGGGATCTAGAAGGGTCTGGAGGCCTTCTGAAGGGTCCTGAGCGGCTCTAGAATGGTCTGGGGGCATTCAGAAGGGTCTGGATGGGCTCTAGAAGGGTCTGGGGTCCTTCAGAATGGCCCTGGGGGGATCTAGAATGGTCTGGAAGCCATCAGAAGGGCCCTGAGTGGCTCTAGAACCGTCTGGGGGCATTCAGAATGGCCCAGGGGAACTAGAAGGGTCTGGAGACCTTCAGAAGGGTCCTGAGCGGCTCTAGAAGGGTCTGGGGGCCGTCAGAAGGGCCGTGGGTGGGCTCTAGAAGGGTCTGGGGGCCTTCAGAAGGGCCCCGGGTGGGCTCTAGAAGGGTCTGGAGGCCTTCAGAAGGGTCCTGAGGGGCTCTAGAAGGGTCCAACTTGGATCTCAAACGGTCTAGGGCCTTCCGATTGGTCCTGGGGGGCTCTAGAAGGGTCTTGGAACCTTCATAAAGGTCCTGACTGGCTCTAGAAGGGTTCTGAGGGGCTCTAGAAGGGTCTGGGGGCATTCAGAAGGGTCCTGAGGGGCTCTAGAAGGGTCTGGGAGCCTTTAGAAGGGTCCTCGGGGGCTCTAGAAAGTCATAGAAGGGTCTTAGAAGGCCCTAACAGCGTCCCAGGGTGCTCCAGAGGGTTTCCAGAAGTCTTAGAAGAGTCCTACAAGGACCTAAGGAGGTCCCAGGGGGCTCCAGAGGCTTCCTGGTGACTCTAGAAGGGTCCTTGAAAGCCCTAAGTGGGTCCCAGGTGGATCTAGCGGGTACCTGTGGGTTCTAGAAGGTTCCTAGAAGGTCGTAAGGGGGTCCCAGGGGGCTCTAGAGGGTTCCTGGTGGTCCTAGAAGGTTCCTAGAAGGTCCTAAGGGGGTCCCAGAGCGCTCTAGAGGTATCCTCGTGGTCGTAGAAGGTTCCTATAAGGTTCTAAGGGGGTCTCAGGGGGCTCTAGATGGTTCCTCGTGGTCCTAGGAGGGTCCTAGAAAGCCCTAAGCGGGTCCCAGGAGGCTCTGGAGGGTTCCTGGTGACTCTAGAAGGGTCCCAGTAAGCCCTAGAAAGGTCCCAGGGGGCTCTAGAGGGTTCCTGGAGACCCTAGAAGAGTCCCAGAAAGCCCTAGAAGGGTCCCACGGGGCTCTAGAGGGTTCTCATGGGTCCTAGAAGGGTTCTAGAAGGCCCTAAGGGTGCCCAGAGGACTCCAGAGGATTCTTCGTGGTCCTAGAAGAGCTCTAGAAGGCACTAAATAGGTCCAAGGTTGCTCTAGAGGGTTCCTCGTGGTCTTAGATGCGTCCGAGAAGGCCCTAAGGGGTCCCAGGGGGCTCTAGAGGGTCCTTGGGGCACTAGAAGGGTCCTAGAAGGCCTTAAGTGGGTCTCAGGTGGCTCTAGGGGTTTCCTCGTTGTCCTAGAAGAGTCCTAGGAGGCCCTAAGTGGGTCCCAGGGGGCTCTAGAGGGTTTCATGTGTTCCTAGAATAACCCAGAAGGCCCTAAGGAGGTCCCAGGTGGCTCTAGATGGTTTCTCGTGGTCCTAGAAGGGTCATAGAAAGCACTAAGGGGGTCCTAGGGAGCTCTAGAGGGTTCCTCGTGGTGCTAGAATGTACCTAGAAGGCTCTAAGGGGGTCCCAAAGAGCTCTAGAGGGTTCTTCGAGGTCTTAGAAGCATCTGAGAAGGCCCTAAGGGGGTTCCAGGGGGCTCTAGAAGGTCCCTGTGGGCCCTAGAAAGGTCCTAGAAGGCCCTAAGAAGGTCCCAGGTGCCTCTAGAGAGTTCCTCGTGGTCTTAGAAGGGTTCTAGAAGGCCCTATGTGGTCCCAGGGGGCTCTAGAGGGTCCCTGGGACACTAGAAGTGTCCTAGAAGGCCCTAAGTGGGTCTCAGGGTGCTCTAGGGGGTTCCTCGTTGTCCTAGAAGTGTCCTAGGAGGCCCTAAGTGGGTCCCAGGGGGCTCTAGAGGGCTCCTGGTGACTCTAGAAGTCTCCTATAAAGCTCTAGAAGGGTCCCAGGGGGCTCTAGAAGGTACATGGTGACACTAGACGGGTCCTAGAAAGACCTAGAATGGTCCCAGAGGGCTCTAGAGGGTTCCCTTGGGTCCTAGAAGCGTCCTAGAAGGCCCTAAATGGGTTCCAGGTGGCTCTAGATGGTTCCTCGTGGTCTTAAAAGGGTCTTAGAAGGCCCTAAATGGGTCCCAGGGGGCTCTAGAGGGTTCCTCGTGTTTCTAAAAGGGTCCTATAAGGCCCTAAGGGGGTCCCAGGGGTCTCTAGAGGGTTTCTCGTGGTCCTAGAATGGTCCTAGAAGACACTAAGGGGGTCCCAGGGGGTTCTACATGGTTTCTCGTGGTCCTAGAAGGCACCTAGAAGGGTCTAAGTGGGTCCCAGGGGGCTCTAGAGGGTTTCTCGTGGTCCTTGAAGGGTCCTAGACGGTCCTAAAGTGGTCCGAGGGAGTTCTAGAGGGTTCCTGGTTACTCTAGAAGTGTCCTAGAAAGCCCTAGAAGGGTCCAATGGGGCTCTAGAGGGTTCCCTGTGGTCCTTGAAGGGTCCTAGAAGGCCCTAAAATGGTCCCAGGGGGTTCTAGAGGGTTCCTGGTACTCCTAGAAGAGTCCTATAAGGATCCATGCGGTCCCAGGGGGCTCTAGAGGGTCCCTGGGGGCCCTAGAAGGGTCCTAGAAGGCCCTAAAGGGGACCCAGGGGGCTCTAGAGTGTTCGCCGGTGACTTACAATGGTCCTAGAACGCCCTAAGGGGGTACTAGGGGGCTCTAGGTTGTTTCTCATGGTCCTAGAAGGGCCCTAGAAGGCCCTAAAGTGGTTCCAGGGGGCTTTAGAGTGTTCCCCGGGGTCTTACCATGGTCCTAGAAGGCCCTAAGTGGGTCCCAGGGGGCTCTAGAGGGTTTCTCGTGGTCCTAGAAGGGTCCTAGAAGGCCCTAAACTGGTCCCAGGGGGCTGTAGATTGTTTCTCATGGTCCTAGAAGGGTCCTAGAAGTCCCTAAAGGGGTCCCAGGGGGCTCTAGAGGGTTCCTTGTGGCCCTAGAAGGGTCTTAGAAGGCCCTAAGTGTGCCCAGAGGACTCCAGAGGATTCTTCGTGGTCCTAGAAGAGCTCTAGAAGGCACTAAATGGGTCCAAGGTTGCTCTACAGGGTTCCTCGTGGTCTTAGAAGGGTCCTAGAAGGCTCTAAGGGGTCCCAGTGGGCTCTAGAGGGTCCCTGGGGGTCCTAGAAGGGTCCTAGAAGGCCCTAAGGAGGTCCCAGGGGTCTCTAGAGGGTTTCCCAGGGACTTACAATGATCCTAGAAGGCCCTACGGGGGTCCCAGGTGTCTCTAGAGGGTTTCTCGTGGTCCTAGAAGGGTCCTAGAAGGCCCTAAGGGGGTCCCAGGGGACTCTAGAGGGTTCCTGGTGCCTCTACAAGGGTCTTAGAAAATCCTAGAAATTTCCCAGGGGGTTCTAGATGGTTCCTTGTAGTTCTAGAAGTGTTCTAGAAGGCCTTTAATGGGTCCCATGGGGCTCTAGAGGGTTCCTCGTGGTCCTAGAATGGTCCTAGAATGCCCCAAGGGGTTCCCAGGGGGCTCTAGAGGGTTCCTGGGGCTCCTAGAAGGGTCCTAGAAGGCTCTAAGGGGGTCCCAGTGTGCTCTAGAAGGTCCCTGGGGGCACTAGAAGGGTCCTAGAAGGCACTAAATCGGTCCCAAGGGGCTCTAGAGGGTTCCCCGGCATCTTACAATGGTCCTACATGGCCCTAAGTTGTCCCAGGAGGCTCTAGAGGGTTCCATGTGTTCCTCGAATAACCCAGAAGGCCCTAAGGAGGTCCCAGGTGGCTCTAGATGGTTTCTCGTTGTCCTAGAAGGGTCATAGAAGGCTCTAAGGGGGTCCTAGGGAGCTCTAGAGGGTTCCTCGTGGTGCTAGAATGTACCTAGAAGGCTCTAAGGGGGTCCCAGGTGGCTCTAGAGGGTTCTTTGTGGTCTTAGAAGCGTCCGAGAAGGCCCTAAGTGGGTCCCAGAGGGCTCTAGAAGGTCCCTGGGGGCCCTAGAAATGTCCTAGAAGGCCCTAAGGAGGTCCCAGGTGCCTCTAGAGAGTTTCTCGTGGTCTTAGAAGGGTTCTAGAAGGCCCTATGGGGTCCCAGGGGGCTCTAGAGGGTCCCTGGGACACTAGAAGTGTCCTAGAAGGCCCTAAGTTGGTTTCAGGGTGCTCTAGGGGGTTCCTCATGTCCTAGAATTGTCCTAGGAGGCCCTAAGTGGGTCCCAGGGGGCTCTAGAGGGCTCCTGGTGACTCTAGAAGTCTCCTATAAAGCTCTAGAAGGGTCCCAGAAGGCTCTAGAGGGTTCCTGGTGACACTAGAAGGGTCCTAGAAAGACCTAGAATGGTCCCAGAGGGCTCTAGAGGGTTCCCGTGGGTCCTAGAAGGGTCCTAGAAGGCCCTAAAGGGGTCCCAAGGGGGTCTAGATGGTTCCTCGTGGTCCTAAAAGGGTCTTAGAAGGCCCTAAATGGGTCCCAGGGGGCTCTAGAGGGTTCCTCGTGGTTCTAAAAGGGTCCTAGAAGGCCCTAAAGGGGACCCAGGGGGCTCTAGAGGGTCCTTCGTGGTCTTAGAAGCGTCCGAGAAGGCCCTAAGGGTGTCCCAGGGGGCTCTAGAAGGTCCCTGGGGGCCCTAGAATGGTCCTAGAAGGCCCTAAGGAGGTCCCAGGGGGCTCTAGAGGGTTCCTGGTGGTCCTAGAAGGATTCTAGAAGGCCCTAAGTGGTTCCCAGAGGGCTCTAGAGGGTTTCTCGTTGTCCTAGAAGGGTCCTAGGAGGCCCTAAATGGGGCCCAGGGAGCTCTAGACGGTTCCTCGTGGTCCTAGGAGGATCCTAGAAGGACTTAAGTGGTTCCCAGAGGGCTCTGGATGGTTTCTTGTGGTCTTAGAATGGACCTAGAAGGCCCTAAAGTGGTCCCAGTGAACTCTAGAGGGTTCCTGGGGTTCCTAGAAGGGCCCTAGAAAGGTCTAAGAGGTTCCAGGGGGCTCTAGAGGGTCTCCGGGCGCCCTAGAATAGTCCTAGAAGGCCCTAAAGGGGTCCCAGGGGGCTCTAGAGCGTTCCCCGGGGTCTTACCATGGTCCTAGAAGGCCCTAAGTGGGTCCCAGGGGGCTCTAGAAGGTTTCTCGTGGTCGTAGAAGGGTCCTAGAAAGTCCTAAAGGGGTCCAAGGGAGCTTTAGAGGGTTCCTGGTGAATCTAGAAGTGTCCTAGAAAGCCCTAGAAGGGTCCCAGGGGGCTCTAGATGTTTCCCTGTGGTCCTAGAAGGGTCCTAGAAGACCCTAAAGTGGTCCCAGGGGGCTCTAGATGGCTCCTGGTGCTCCTAGAAGGGTCCTAGAAGGCTCTAAGCTGTCCCAGGGGACTCTAGAGGGTACCTAGAGGGCCTAGAAGTGACCTAGAAGGCCCTAAAGGGGTCCCAGGGGGCTCTAGATGGTGCCTGTGGGTCCTAGAAGGGTCTTAGAAGGCCCTAAGGTGGTCCCAGGGGGCTCTAGAGGGTTCCTCGTGGTCCTAGAAGGGTTCTACAAAGCCCTAAGGGGTCCCAGTGGGCTCTAGAGGATTCCTGGTGGTTTTAGAAGGCTCCCAGGGGTCTTTAGAGGGTCCCTGGAGGCCCTAGAAGTATCCTAGAAGGCACTAAAGGGGACCCAGGGGGCTCTAGAGTGTTCCCCGTGGTCTTACAATCGTCCTAGAAGGCCCTAAGGGGGTACCAGGGGTCTCTAGGTTGTTTCTCGTGGTCCTAAAAGGGTCCTAGAAGGCCCTAAAGTGGTCCCGGGGGCCCTAGAGGGTTCCTGGTGGTCCTAGAAGGATTCTAGAAGGCCCTAAGTGGTTCTCAGAGGGCTCTAGAGGGTTCCTCGTGGTCCTAGAAGGGTCTTAGAAGGCCATAAAGGGGTCCCAGGGTGCTCTAGAGGTCTTTAGTATGGATCTGGGGGGCTCTAGAAGGGTCTGGGCGCTTTTAGAATGGATGTGAGAAGCTCTAGAAGGGTTCAGGGTCTTTTTGAATCTCCCTGGGGGGCTCTAGAAGGGTCTGGGGGCTTTTAGAATTGTCCAGATGGGCTCTAGAAGGGTCTAGGGTCCTTTAGAATGGGTCTGGGGTGCTCTAGAAGGGTCTGGAGTCTTTTAAAATGGACGTGAGAAGATCTAGATGGGTCCAGGGGCCTTTAGAATGTCGCTGAGGGCCTCTAGAAGGGTCTGGGGTCCTCTAGAAGGGACGTGAGATGCTCTAGAAGGGTCCAGGGTCCTTTAGAAGGTCTCTGGCGTCTCTAGAAGGGTCTGGAGGCTTCTAGAAGGGATGTGAGAATCTCTAGAAGGGTCCAGGGGCCTTTAGAACGTCTCTGGGGGGCTCTAGAAGGGTCTGGGGGCCTTTAGAAAGGACGTGAGAATCTCTAGAAGGGTCCAGGGGCCTTTAGAACGTCTCTGGGGGGCTCTAGTGGGATCTGGGGTCTTTTAGAAGGACTCTGGGGCCCTCTAGAAGGGTCCAGGGTCCATTAGAATGGGTCTGGGAGGATTTAGAAGGGTCTAGATGCCTTTAGAACGTCTCTGGGGGGTCTAGAAGGGTCTGGGGTCTTTTAGAAGGGACGTGAGAAGCTCTAGAAGGGTCCAGGGTCCTTTAGAAGGTCTCTGGGGGGCTCTAGAAGGGTCTGTGGGCATTTAGAAGGGATGTGAGTGGCTGTAGAAGGGTCTGGGCGCCTTTAGAAGGTCTCTGGGGGGCTCTAGAAAGGTCTGGGTTCTTTTAGAAGGGACGTGAGAAGCTCTAGAAGGGTCCAAGGACCTTTAAAATAGTTCTGGGGGCTCTAGAGGAGTCTGGAGGCTGTTAGAATGGTCCAGATGGGCTCTAGAATGGCCTGGTCGCTTTTAGAAGGTCTCTGGGGGGCTCTCGAAGGGTCTGGGGTCTTTTAGAAGGGACGTGAGAAGCTCTAGAAGGGTCCAGGGGCCTTTAGAAGGTCTCTGGGGGGCACTCAAAGGGTCTGGGGGCTTTTAGAAGGGACATGAGTAGCTCTGGAAGGGTCCAGGGGCCTTTAGAAGGGCTCTGGGGAGTCTGGAATGGTCTGGGGGCCTTTAGAATGGTCCAGAAGGGCTCTAGAATGGTCTTGGCACTTTTAGAAGGGCCCCGGTGGGTGCTAGAATGGTCTGGGGTCTTTTAGAATGGACGTCAGGTGCTCTAGAAGGGTCTGGGGGCTTTTAGAAGGGTCCAGTGGAGCTCTAGGAGGGTCTGGGGGCCTTTAGAAGGGCTCTGGCGGTCTTTAGAGACATCTGGGGGCCTTTAGAAGGACTCTGGGGGCCTCTAGAAGGGTCTAGAGGCCTTTAGATTTGTCTAGAGGGGCTCTAGAAGGACTAATCCCCTAACCCTAACACTTAACCCTAACCCCCTATCCCCAACCCTGACCCTAACCGGATAACCATAACCCTAATCCCTATCCCCCTAACCCTAATCCCTAACACCCTAACCCTAACCCTAATCCCTTACACCCTAACCCTAACCCCGTAACCCTAAGCACATAACACTAAACCCTAACCCTAACCCTAACCCCTAACCCTAACCCTCACCCTAAACCCTAACCCTAACCCTGACCCTAACCCTAACCCAACCCTGACCCTAACCCTAACCATAAACCCTAACCCCTAACCCTAACCCTAATGACCCTAAACTCTAACCCTCACCCTAACCCCTAACCATAACCATAACCCTAACCATAACCCTAACCCTTATGACCCTAACCCTAACCTTAACCCTAATCTAACCCTAACCTAAACCTAACCCTAACCACTAAGCCTAACCCTAACCCCTAACCCTAAGCCTAAACCCTAACCCTAAACCTAACCCTAAACCTAACCCTAACCCTAACCCTAATGACCCTAACCCTAACCCTAACCCTAATGACCCTAACCCTAACCCTAACCCTAAACCTAACCCCTAACCCTAACCCTAACCCTAAACCTAACCCCTAACCCCTAACCCTAATGACCTTAACAGTAACCCTAACCCAACCCTAACCCTAACCCTAACCCAACCCTAACCCTAACCCTAACCCTAAACCCTAACCCTAACCCCTAGCTCTAACCCCTAACCCCTAACCCTAACCCCTAACTCTAACCCCTAACCCCTAACCCTAACCCTAACCCCTAACCCTAACCCCTAACCCTAACCCCTAACCCTAAACCCTAACTCTAACCATAACCCCTAACCCCTTACCCTAACCCTAATGACCCTAACCCTAACACTAACCCCTAACTTCTAGAGCTTCTCACGTCCCTTCTAAAAGCCCCTGGACCCTTCTAGAGCCCCCTGGGTCCCTTCTAAAAGTGCCAAGACCCTTCTAGAGCCCATCTGGACAATTCTAAAGGCCCCCAGACCCCTCTGGACCCCCCAGAGACCTTCTAAAGGCCCCTGGACCCTTCTAGAGCTTCTCACGTCCCTTCTAAAAGCCCCCAGACCCTTCTAGAGCCCCCCAGAGACATTATAAAGGCCCCTGGACCCTTCTAGAGCTTCTCATGACCCTTTTAAAAGCCCCCAGACCCATCTAGAGCCCCCCAGAGACATTCTAAAGGCACCTGGACCCTTCAAGAGCTTCTCACGCCCATTCTAAAAGAACCCAGACCCTTCTAGAGCCCCCCAGAGAGCTTCAAAAAGACCCTGAACCCTTCTAGAGCTTCTTACATCCCTTCTAAAAGCCCCCAGACCCTTCTAGAGCCCCCCAGATCCAATCTAAAGATATCTAGAGCCCCCTGGGACCCCTTTACGGCCTTCTAAGACCCTTCTAGGACCACGAGGAGCCATCTAGAGCCCCCTGGGACCCCTTAAGGCCTTCTAGGACCCATCTAGGACCACGAGAATCCCTCTAGAGCCCCCTGGGACCTCTTTAGGGCCTTCTTGGACCCTTCTAGGGCCCCCCAGGGACCCTCTAGAACACACTGGGACCCACTTAGGGCCTTCTAGGACCCTTCTAGGACCACGAGAACCCCTCTAGAGCCACCTGGGACTCCCGTAGGGCCTTCTAGGATCATTGTAAGCCCCCAGGGAACCCTCTAGAGCCCTCTGGGACCCTTCTAGGGCTTTCTAGGACCCTTTTACAATCACCAGGAACCCTCTAGAGCACCCTGGGACCCTTCTAGGGCTTTCTTGGACACTTTTAGAGTCACCAGGAACCCTCTAGAGCCCCCTGGGACCCCTCTAGGACCACGAGAAACCCTCTAGAGCTCCCTGGGACCCAATTAGTGCCTTCTAGGACGTTTCTAGGGACACCAGAGACCCTCTAGAGCCCCCTGGGACACACTTAGGGCCTTCTAGGACCCTTCTAGGACCACGAGGAACCCTCTAGAGCCCCCTGAGACCCGCTTAGGACCTTCTAGGACCCTACTATGACCACGAGGAACCCTCTAGAGCCACCTAGGACCCCCTTAGGGCCTTCTAGAACCCTTCTTGGACCCCCAGGGACCCTCTAGAGCCCACTGGACCCCCTTAGGGCCTTCTAGGACCCTTCTAGGACCACGAGAAACAATGTAGAGCCCCCTGGGACCCCCTTAGGGCCAACTAGGACCAGTGTAAGACCCTGGGGAACCCTCTAGAGCCCCCTGGGTCCCCTTTAGGGCCTTCTAGGACCCTTCTAGGGACCCCAGGGACCCTCTAGAGCCCACTGGGACTGCCTTAGGGCCTACTAGGACCCTTCTAGGACTATGAGGACCCCTCTAGAGCCCCCTGGGACACACTTAGGGCCATCTAGGACCCTTCTAGGACCCACGGGAACCATCTAGAGCCCCGTGGGACACCCTTCGGGCCTTCTAGGACACTTCTAAGTCCTCCAGGGACCCTCTAGAGCCCCCTGGGACCGCTTAGAGCCTTCTAGGACCCTTCTAGGACCTGTGGGTACCCTCTAGAGCCCCCTGGGACCCTTCTAGGGCTTTCTAGGACACGTCTAGAGTCACCAGAAACCCTCTAGAGATCCCTTGGACCCCTTAAGGGCCTTCTAGGACCCTTCTAGGACCACGAGAAAACTTCCAGAGCCCCCTGGGACCCACTTAGGGCCTTCTAGGACCATTTTAAGACCACAGGGAACCCTGTAGAGCCCCCTGGGACCCCTTTAGGGCCTTCTAAGACCATTTTAAGATATCGGGTAACCCTCTAGAGCCCCCTGGGACCCCCTTAGGGCCTTCTAGGACCATGGTAAGACCCCGGGGAACCCTCCAGAGCACCCTGGGTCCTCTTTAGTGCCTTCTAGTACCCTTCTAGTGCCTCCAGAGACCTTCTAGAGCACCCTGGTTACACTTTGAGCCTTCTAGAACCCTTCTAGGAGCCCCAGGAACCCTCTAGAGCTTCCTGAGACCCCCTTAGGGCCTTCTAGGACCCTTCTAGGACGGCGAGGAATCCTCTAGAGCCCTCTGGGACCCCCTTAGGGCCTTCTAGGGCCCTTCTAGGATCACCAGGAACCCTCTAGAGCCCTCTGGGACCCACTTAGGGCCTTCTAGGACCGTTCTAGGACCACGAGGAACCCTCTAGAGCCCCCTGGGACCCCCTTAGGGCATTCTAGGACCCTTCTAGGGCCTCCAGGGACCCTCTAGAGCCCCCTGGGACCCACTTAGGTCTTTCTAAGACCCTTCTAGGACCACCAGGAGCCCTCTATAGCCCTCTGGGACCCTCTTTGCGCCTTCTAGGACCCTTCTAGTGCCCCCAGGGACACTCTAGAGCCCCCTGGGACTCCTTAGGTCCTAGTAGGACCCTTCTAGGACCACGAGAAATCCTCTAGAGCCCCCTGGGACCTCCTTAGGTCCTTCTAGGACCGTTCTAGGGTCACCAGGAAAACTCTAGAGCCCTCTGGGACCCACTTAGGGCCTTCTAGGACCCTTCTAGGACCACGAGGAACTCTCTAGAGCCCCCTGAGACTTGCTTAAGGCTTTCTAGGACTCTTCTAGGACCACGAGAAACCATCTAGAGCCCCCTGGGACCCACTTAGGGCATTCTAGGTTCATTTTAAGACCCTGGGAAACCCTCTAGAGCCTCGTGGTACCACTTAGAGCCTTGTAGGACCCTTCTAGGACCACGAGGAACCCTCTAGAGCCCCCTGGGACCCCCTTAGGGCATTCTAGAACCCTTCTAGGGCCCCCAGGGACCCTCTAGAGCCCCCTGGGATCCACTTAGGGCCTTCTAAGACCCTTCTAGGACCACCAGGAGCCCTCTAGAGCCCCCTAGGACTCACTTAGGGCCTTCTAGGACTCTTCTAGTACCCCCAGGGACCCTCTAGAGCCCCCTGGGACCCTTTTAGGGCCTTCTAGGACCCTCCTAGGACCCACGGGTACCCTCTAGAGCCCTCTGGGACCCTTCTAGGCCTTTCTTGGACCCTTTTAGAATCACCAGAAACCCTCCAGAGTCCCCTGGGACCCTTCTAGGGCTTTCTAGGACCCTTCTAGGACCACGAGGAACCCTCTAGAGCCCCCGGGACCATTTTAGGGCCTTCTAGGACCCTTCTAGGACCACGAGAAACCGTCTATAGCTCTCTGGGACCCCTTTAGGGCGTTCTAGGACTCTTCTAGGGTCCCCAGAGACCGTCTAGAGCCCCCTGGGATGCCTTGGAGCCTTCGAGGACCCTTCTAGGACCACGAGGAACCCTCTAGAGCCCCCTGGGACCCACTTAGGGCCTTCTAGGACCCTTCTAGGACCACCAGGAGCCCTCTATAGCCCTCTGGGACACCTTTTTGCACATTCTAGGACACTTCTAGTGCCCCCAGAGACCCTCTAGAGCTCCCTGGGAGTCTTTAGGGCCTACTAGGACCCTTCTAGGATCACCAGGAACCCTCTAGAGCCCTCTGGGACCCACCTAGGGCCTTCTAGGACCCTTCTAGGACCACGAGGAACCCTCTAGAGCCCCCTGGGACTTGCTTAAGGCCTTCTAGAACCCTTCTAGGACCAGGAGAAACACTCTACAGCCCCCTGGGACTCCCTTAGGGCCTTCTAGGGTCATTATAAGACCCTGGGGAACCCTCAAGAGCCTCGTGGCACCCCTTACAGCATTCTAGGACCCTTCTAGGACCACAAGGATCCCTCTAGAGCCCCCTGGGACACCTTAGGTCCTTCTAGGGCTCTTCTAGCGCCCCCAGTGACCCTCTAGACCCCCCTGGAACTTGCTTAAGTCCTTCTAGAACCTTTCTAGGGCCACGAGGAACCCTCTAGAGCCCCCTGGGACCCACTTAGGGCCTTCTAGGACCATGGTAAGACCCCGGGGAACCCTCTAGAGCACCCTGCGTCCTCTTTAGGGCCTTCTAGTACACTTCTAGGGACCCAGGGACATTCTAGAGACCCCTGGTTCCCTTTAGAGCCTTCTAGAACCCTTCTAGGAGCCCCAGGAACCCTCTAGAGCCCTCTGGGACCCTCTTTGCGCCTTCTAGGACCCTTCTAGGACCACCAGGAACCCTCTAGAGCCCTCTGGGACCCCCTTAGGTCCTTCTAGGACCCTTCTAGACCCCCCAATAACCCTCTAGATCCCTCTGGGACCCCCTTAGTGCCTTCTAGCACCCTTCTAGGACCACAAGGATCTCTCTAGAGCCCACTGGGACCCCCTGAAGAACTTCAAGGACCCTTCTAGGACCACAAGAAACCATCTAGAACCCCTTGGGACTCACATAGGGCCTTCTAGGATCATTGTAAGACCCTGGGGAACCATCTAGAGCGTCGTGGGACCACTTACAGCCTTCTAGGACGATTCTAGTACCACAAGGAACCCTCTAGAGCCCCCTGGGACCCATTTAGGGCCTTCTAGGACCCTTCTAGGACCACGAGGAACCCTCTAGAGCCCCCTGGGACCCCCTTAGGGCCTTCTAGGACAATTCTAGCGCCCCCAGGTACCCTCTAGAGCCCCCTGGGACCCCCTTAGGGCCTTCTAGGACCCTTCTAGGACACAGGGAACCCTCAAGAGCCCCCTGGGACCCCCTTAGGGCTTTCTAGGGCCATGGTAAGACCCTGGGGAACCCTCCAGAGCACCCTGGGTCCTCTTTAGTGCCTTCTAGTACTCTTCTAGGGCCCCCAGGGACCTTCTAGAGCCCCCTGGTTACCCTTTGAGCCTTCTAGAACCCTTCTAGGAGCCTCAGGAACCCTCTAGAGCCCGCTGGGACCCCCTTAGGGCCTTCTAGGACCCTTCTAGGACCACAAGGAACCCTCTAGAGCCGCCTGGGACCCCTTTAGGGCCTTCTAGGACAATTCTAGGGCCGCCAGGGTCCGTCTAGAGCCCCCGGGACCATTTTACCGCCTTCTAGGACCCTTCTAGGACCACCAGGAGCCCTCTAGAGCCCCCTAGGACTCACTTAGGGCCTTCTAGGACTCTTCTAGCGTCCCCAGAGACAGTCTAGAGCACCCTGGGATGCCTTAGAGCCTTCGAGGACCCTTCTAGGACCACGAGGAACCCTCTAGAGCCCCCTGGGACCCCCTTAGGGCATTCTAGAACCCTTCTAGGGCCCCCAGGGACCCTCTAGAGCCCCCTGGGACCCCCTTAGGGCATTCTAGGACCCTTCTAGGGCCCCCAGGGACCCTCTAGAGCCCCCTGGGACCCACTTAGGGCCTTCTAGGACCCTTCTAGGACCACCAGGAGCCCTCTATAGCCCTCTGGGACACCTTTTTGCACATTCTAGGACACTTCTAGTGCCCCCAGAGACCCTCTAGAGCTCCCTGGGAGTCTTTAGGGCCTACTAGGACCCTTCTAGGATCACCAGGAACCCTCTAGAGCCCTCTGGGACCCACCTAGGGCCTTCTAGGACCCTTCTAGGACCACGAGGAACCCTCTAGAGCCCCCTGGGACTTGCTTAAGGCCTTCTAGAACCCTTCTAGGACCAGGAGAAACACTCTACAGCCCCCTGGGACTCCCTTAGGGCCTTCTAGGGTCATTATAAGACCCTGGGGAACCCTCAAGAGCCTCGTGGCACCCCTTAGAGCCTTCTAGGACCCTTCTAGGACCACAAGGATCCCTCTAGAGCCCCCTGGGACACCTTAGGTCCTTCTAGGGCTCTTCTAGCGCCCCCAGTGACCCTCTAGACCCCCCTGGAACTTGCTTAAGTCCTTCTAGAACCCTTCTAGGGCCACGAGGAACCCTCTAGAGCCCCCTGGGACCCCCTTAGGGCCTTCTAGGACCATGGTAAGACCCCGGGGAACCCTCTAGAGCACCCTGCGTCCTCTTTAGGGCCTTCTAGTACACTTCTAGGGACCCAGGGACTTTCTAGAGCCCCCTGGTTCCCTTTAGAGCCTTCTAGAACCCTTCTAGGAGCCCCAGGAACCATCTAGAGCCCTCTGGGACCCTCTTTGCGCCTTCTAGGACCCTTCTAGGACCACCAGGAACCCTCTAGAGCCCTCTGGGACCCCCTTAGGTCCTTCTAGGACCCTTCTAGACTCCCCAATAACCCTCTAGATCCCTCTGGGACCCCCTTAGGGCCTTCTAGCACCCTTCTAGGACCACAAGGATCTCTCTAGAGCCCACTGGGACCCCCTGAAGAACTTCAAGGACCCTTCTAGGACCACAAGAAACCATCTAGAACCCCTTGGGACTCACATAGGGCCTTCTAGGATCATTGTAAGACCCTGGGGAACCATCTAGAGCGTCGTGGGACCACTTAGAGCCTTCTAGGACGATTCTAGTACCACAAGGAACCCTCTAGAGCCCCCTGGGACCCATTTAGGGCCTTCTAGGACCCTTCTAGGACCACGAGGAACCCTCTAGAGCCCCCTGGGACCCCCTTAGGGCCTTCTAGGACAATTCTAGCGCCCCCAGGTACCCTCTAGAGCCCCCTGGGACCCCCTTAGGGCCTTCTAGGACCCTTCTAGGACACAGGGAACCCTCAAGAGCCCCCTGGGACCCCCTTAGGGCTTTCTAGGGCCATGGTAAGACCCTGGGGAACCCTCCAGAGCACCCTGGGTCCTCTTTAGTGCCTTCTAGTACCCTTCTAGGGCCCCCAGGGACCTTCTAGAGCCCCCTGGTTACCCTTTGAGCCTTCTAGAACCCTTCTAGGAGCCTCAGGAACCCTCTAGAGCCCGCTGGGACCCCCTTAGGGCCTTCTAGGACCCTTCTAGGACCACAAGGAACACTCTAGAGCCGCCTGGGACCCCTTTAGGGCCTTCTAGGACAATTCTAGGGCCGCCAGGGTCCGTCTAGAGCCCCCGGGACCATTTTAGGGCCTTCTAGGACCCTTCTAGGACCACCAGGAGCCCTCTAGAGCCCTCTGTGACACATTTTGTGCCTTCTAGGAGACTTTTAGTGCCCCCAGGGACCCTCTAGGCCCCCCTGTGACCCATTTAGGGCCTTCTAGGACAATTCTAGGGCCCCCAGGGACACTCTAGAGCCCCGTGGGACCCCTTAGAGCATTCTAGGACACTTCTAGGAGCCCCAGGAACCTTCTAGAACCCTCTGGGACCCACTTAGGCCCTTCTAGGACCCTTCTAGGACCACCAGGAACCTTCTAAAGCCCTCTGGGACCCCCTTAAAGCCTTCTAGGACCCTTCTAGTGCTCCCAGGAACCCTCTAGAGCCCCCTGGGACCCCTTTATGGCCTTCTAAGACCCTTCTAGGACCACAAGAAACGCTCTAGAGCCCCCAGGGACTCCCTTAGGGCCTTCTAGGACCCTTCTAGGATCACCAGGATCCCTTTAGAGCCTTCTGGGACCCACTTAGGTCCTTCTAGTACCGTTCTAGAACCACGAGAAACTCTCTACAGCCCCCTGGGACGCCCTTAGGGCCTTCTAGGACCCTTCTAGGACCGCGAGAAACCATGTAGAGCTCCCTGGGAACCCCTTACGGCCTTCTAGGATCATTGTAAGACCCCGGGGAACCCTCTAGAGCTCCCTGGGACCTCTTTAGGCCCTTCTAGGGCCCTTCTAGGACCACCAGGGACACTCTAGAGCCCTCTGGGACCCCCTTAGGGCCTTCTAGGACCATTCTAGTGCCCCCAGGGACCCTCTAGAGCCCCCTGGGACCACTTTAGGTCCTTCTAGGACCCTTCTAGGGCCACCAGGGACACTCTAAAGCCCCCTGGGACCCCCTTAGGGCCTGCTAGGTGTCTTCTACGACCACGAGGAACCATCTAGAACCCCCTGAGACCACTTAGGACCTTCTAGGACAATTGTATGACCCCAGGGAACCCCCTAGAGTCGTCTGGGACCCCCTTAGGGCCTACTAGGACCATTGTAAGACCCCAGGGAACACTCTAGAGTCCCCTAGGACTCCTTAAGGCCTTCTAGGATCCTTCTAGGACCACGAGAAACCCTCTAGAGCCCCCAGGGACTCCCTTAGGGCCTTCTAGGACCCTTCTAGGATCACCAGGAACCCTCTAGAGCCATCTGGGACCCACTTAGGACCTTCTAGGACCCTTCTAGGACCACGAGAAACCATCCAGAGCCCCCTGGGACTCCTTAGAGCCTTCTAGGACCCTTCTAGGAGTCCCTGAATCCCTCTAGAGCCCCATGGGACCCACTTAGGTCCTTCTAGGACACTTCAAACACCACCAGCATCCCTCTAGAGCTCACTGGGAAGCATTTGGGGCCTTCTAAGACCCTTCTAGGACCACGAGGAACCCTCTAGAGCCCCCTGGGACCATTTTAGGGCCTTCTAGGTCCCTTCTAGGACCACTAGGAACCATGTAGACCCCCTGGGACAATTTAGGACCTTCTAGGACCATTGTAAGACCATGGGGATCACCGTAGAGCCCTCTGGGACCCCCTTAGGACCTTCTAGGACCCTTCTAGGACCACCAGGATCCCTCTAGAGCCCCCTGGAACCACCTTAGGGCCTTCTAAAACCCTTCTAGGACCTTGAGGAACCCTCTAGAGCTCTTTGGGACCCCTATAGAAGGGTCTGGAGGCCTTCAGAAGGGTCTGGATGGGCTCTAGAAAGGTCTGGGGGCCTTCAGAATGGCCCTGGGGGGATCTAGAAGGGTCTGGAGGCCTTCAGAAGGGTCCTGAGTGGCTCTAGAATGGTCTGGGGGCCTTCAGAATGGCCCTGGGGGGATCTAGAAGGGTCTGGAGGCCTTCCGAAGGGTCCTGAGCGGCTCTAGAATGGTCTGGGGGCATTCAGAAGGGTCTGGATGGGCTCTAGAAGGGTCTGGGGTCCTTCAGAATGGCCCTGGGGGGATCTAGAATGGTCTGGAAGCCATCAGAAGGGCCCTGAGTGGCTCTAGAACCGTCTGGGGGCATTCAGAATGGCCCAGGGGAACTAGAAGGGTCTGGAGACCTTCAGAAGGGTCCTGAGCGGCTCTAGAAGGGTCTGGGGGCCGTCAGAAGGGCCGTGGGTGGGCTCTAGAAGGGTCTGGGGGCCTTCAGAAGGGCCCCGGGTGGGCTCTAGAAGGGTCTGGAGGCCTTCAGAAGGGTCCTGAGGGGCTCTAGAAGGGTCCAACTTGGATCTCAAACGGTCTAGGGCCTTCAGATTGGTCCTGGGGGGCTCTAGAAGGGTCTTGGAACCTTCATAAGGGTCCTGACTGGCTCTAGAAGGGTTCTGAGGGGCTCTAGAAGGGTCTGGGGGCATTCAGAAGGGTCCTGAGGGGCTCTAGAAGGGTCTGGGAGCCTTTAGAAGGGTCCTCGGGGGCTCTAGAAAGTCATAGAAGGGTCTTAGAAGGCCCTAACAGCGTCCCAGGGTGCTCCAGAGGGTTTCCAGAAGTCTTAGAAGAGTCCTACAAGGACCTAAGGAGGTCCCAGGGGGCTCCAGAGGCTTCCTGGTGACTCTAGAAGGGTCCTTGAAAGCCCTAAGTGGGTCCCAGGTGGATCTAGCGGGTACCTGTGGGTTCTAGAAGGTTCCTAGAAGGTCGTAAGGGGGTCCCAGGGGGCTCTAGAGGGTTCCTGGTGGTCCTAGAAGGTTCCTAGAAGGTCCTAAGGGGGTCCCAGAGCGCTCTAGAGGTATCCTCGTGGTCGTAGAAGGTTCCTATAAGGTTCTAAGGGGGTCTCAGGGGGCTCTAGATGGTTCCTCGTGGCCCTAGGAGGGTCCTAGAAAGCCCTAAGCGGGTCCCAGGAGGTTCTGGAGGGTTCCTGGTGACTCTAGAAGGGTCCCAGTAAGCCCTAGAAAGGTCCCAGGGGGCTCTAGAGGGTTCCTGGAGACCCTAGAAGAGTCCCAGAAAGCCCTAGAAGGGTCCCACGGGGCTCTAGAGGGTTCTCGTGGGTCCTAGAAGGGTTCTAGAAGGCCCTAAGGGTGCCCAGAGGACTCCAGAGGATTCTTCGTGGTCCTAGAAGAGCTCTAGAAGGCACTAAATAGGTCCAAGGTTGCTCTAGAGGGTTCCTCGTGGTCTTAGATGCGTCCGAGAAGGCCCTAAGGGGTCCCAGGGGGCTCTAGAGGGTCCTTGGGGCACTAGAAGGGTCCTAGAAGGCCTTAAGTGGGTCTCAGGTAGCTCTAGGGGTTTCCTCGTTGTCCTAGAAGGGTCCTAGGAGGCCCTAAGTGGGTCCCAGGGGGCTCTAGAGGGTTTCATGTGTTCCTAGAATAACCCAGAAGGCCCTAAGGAGGTCCCAGGTGGCTCTAGATGGTTTCTCGTGGTCCTAGAAGGGTCATAGAAAGCACTAAGGGGGTCCTAGGGAGCTCTAGAGGGTTCCTCGTGGTGCTAGAATGTACCTAGAAGGCTCTAAGGGGGTCCCAAAGAGCTCTAGAGGGTTCTTCGAGGTCTTAGAAACATCTGAGAAGGCCCTAAGGGGGTTCCAGGGGGCTCTAGAAGGTCCCTGGGGGCCCTAGAAAGGTCCTAGAAGGCCCTAAGAAGGTCCCAGGTGCCTCTAGAGAGTTCCTCGTGGTCTTAGAAGGGTTCTAGAAGGCCCTATGTGGGTCTCAGGGTGCTCTAGGGGGTTCCTCGTTGTCCTAGAAGTGTCCTAGGAGGCCCTAAGTGGGTCCCAGGGGGCTCTAGAGGGCTCCTGGTGACTCTAGAAGTCTCCTATAAAGCTCTAGAAGGGTCCCAGGGGGCTCTAGAAGGTACATGGTTACACTAGACGGGTCCTAGAAAGACCTAGAATGGTCCCAGAGGGCTCTAGAGGGTTCCCTTGGGTCCTAGAAGCGTCCTAGAAGGCCCTAAAGGGGTCCCAGGGGGCTCTAGATGGTTCCTCGTGGTCTTAAAAGGGTCTTAGAAGGCCCTAAATGGGTCCCAGGGGGCTCTAGAGGGTTCCTCGTGTTTCTAAAAGGGTTCTATAAGGCCCTAAGGGGGTCCCAGGGGTCTCTAGAGGGTTTCTCGTGGTCCTAGAATGGTCCTAGAAGACACTAAGGGGGTCCCAGGGGGTTCTACATGGTTTCTCGTGGTCCTAGAAGGCACCTAGAAGGGTCTAAGTGGGTCCCAGGGGGCTCTAGAGGGTTCCCTGTGGTCCTTGAAGGGTCCTAGAAGGCCCTAAAATGGTCCCAGGGGGTTCTAGAGGGTTCCTGGTACTCCTAGAAGAGTCCTATAAGGATCCATGCGGTCCCAGGGGGCTCTAGAGGGTCCCTGGGGGCCCTAGAAGGGTCCTAGAAGGCCCTAAAGGGGACCCAGGGGGCTCTAGAGTGTTCGCCGGTGACTTACAATGGTCCTAGAAGGCCCTAAGATGGTACTAGGGGGCTCTAGGTTGTTTCTCATGGTCCTAGAAGGGCCCTAGAAGGCCCTAAAGTGGTTCCAGGGGGCTTTAGAGTGTTCCCCGGGGTCTTACCATGGTCCTAGAAGGCCCTAAGTGGGTCCCAGGGGGCTCTAGAGGGTTTCTCGTGGTCCTAGAAGGGTCCTAGAAGGCCCTAAACTGGTCCCAGGGGGCTGTAGATTGTTTCTCATGGTCCTAGAAGGGTTCTAGAAGTCCCTAAAGGGGTCCCAGGGGGCTCTAGAGGGTTCCTTGTGGCCCTAGAAGGGTCTTAGAAGGCCCTAAGTGTGCCCAGAGGACTCCAGAGGATTCTTCGTGGTCCTAGAAGAGCTCTAGAAGGCACTAAATGGGTCCAAGGTTGCTCTACAGGGTTCCTCGTGGTCTTAGAAGGGTCCTAGAAGGCTCTAAGGGGTCCCAGTGGGCTCTAGAGGGTCCCTGGGGGTCCTAGAAGGGTCCTAGAAGGCCCTAAGGAGGTCCCAGGGGTCTCTAGAGGGTTTCCCAGGGACTTACAATGATCCTAGAAGGCCCTACGGGGGTCCCAGGTGTCTCTAGAGGGTTTCTCGTGGTCCTAGAAGGGTCCTAGAAGGCCCTAAGGGGGTCCCAGGGGAATCTAGAGGGTTCCTGGAGACCCTAGAAGAGTCCCAGAAAGCCCTAGAAATTTCCCAGGGGGTTCTAGATGGTTCCTTGTAGTTCTAGAAGTGTTCTAGAAGGCCTTTAATGGGTCCCATGGGGCTCTAGAGGGTTCCTCGTGGTCCTAGAATGGTCCTAGAATGCCCCAAGGGGTTCCCAGGGGGCTCTAGAGGGTTCCTGGGGCTCCTAGAAGGGTCCTAGAAGGCTCTAAGGGGGTCCCAGTGTGCTCTAGAAGGTCCCTGGGGGCACTAGAAGGGTCCTAGAAGGCACTAAATCGGTCCCAAGGGGCTCTAGAGGGTTCCCCGGCATCTTACAATGGTCCTACATGGCCCTAAGTTGTCCCAGGAGGCTCTAGAGGGTTCCATGTGTTCCTAGAATAACCCAGAAGGCCCTAAGGAGGTCCCAGGTGGCTCTAGATGGTTTCTCGTTGTCCTAGAAGGGTCATAGAAGGCTCTAAGGGGGTCCTAGGGAGCTCTAGAGGGTTCCTCGTGGTGCTAGAATGTACCTAGAAGGCTCTAAGGGGGTCCCAGGTGGCTCTAGAGGGTTCTTTGTGGTCTTAGAAGCGTCCGAGAAGGCCCTAAGTGGGTCCCAGAGGGCTCTAGAAGGTCCCTGGGGGCCCTAGAAATGTCCTAGAAGGCCCTAAGGAGGTCCCAGGTGCCTCTAGAGAGTTTCTCGTGGTCTTAGAAGGGTTCTAGAAGGCCCTATGGGGTCCCAGAGGGCTCTAGAGGGTCCCTGGGACACTAGAAGTGTCCTAGAAGGCCCTAAGTTGGTTTCAGGGTGCTCTAGGGGGTTCCTCATGTCCTAGAATTGTCCTAGGAGGCCCTAAGTGGGTCCCAGGGGGCTCTAGAGGGCTCCTGGTGACTCTAGAAGTCTCCTATAAAGCTCTAGAAGGGTCCCAGAAGGCTCTAGAGGGTTCCTGGTGACACTAGAAGGGTCCTAGAAAGACCTAGAATGGTCCCAGAGGGCTCTAGAGGGTTTCTCGTTGTCCTAGAAGGGTCCTAGGAGGCCCTAAATGGGGCCCAGGGAGCTCTAGACGGTTCCTCGTGGTCCTAGGAGGATCCTAGAAGGACCTAAGTGGTTCCCAAAGGGCTCTGGATGGTTTCTTGTGGTCTTAGAATGGACCTAGAAGGCCCTAAAGTGGTCCCAGTGAACTCTAGAGGGTTCCTGGGGTTCCTAGAAGGGCCCTAGAAAGGTCTAAGAGGTTCCAGGGGGCTCTAGAGGGTCTCCGGGCGCCCTAGAATAGTCCTAGAAGGCCCTAAAGGGGTCCCAGGGGGCTCTAGAGCGTTCCCCGGGGTCTTACCATGGTCCTAGAAGGCCCTAAGTGGGTCCCAGGGGGCTCTAGAAGGTTTCTCGTGGTCCTAGAAGGGTCCTAGAAAGTCCTAAAGGGGTCCAAGGGAGCTTTAGAGGGTTCCTGGTGAATCTAGAAGTGTCCTAGAAAGCCCTAGAAGGGTCCCAGGGGGCTCTAGAGGTTTCCCTGTGGTCCTAGAAGGGTCCTAGAAGACCCTAAAGTGGTCCCAGGGGGCTCTAGATGGCTCCTGGTGCTCCTAGAAGGGTCCTAGAAGGCTCTAAGCTGTCCCAGGGGACTCTAGAGGGTACCTGGAGGGCCTAGAAGTGTCCTAGAAGGCCCTAAAGGGGTCCCAGGGGGCTCTAGATGGTGCCTGTGGGTCCTAGAAGGGTCTTAGAAGGCCCTAAGGTGGTCCCAGGGGGCTCTAGAGGGTTCCTCGTGGTCCTAGAAGGGTTCTACAAAGCCCTAAGGGGTCCCAGTGGGCTCTAGAGGGTTCCTGGTGGTTTTAGAAGGCTCCCAGGGGTCTTTAGAGGGTCCCTGGAGGCCCTAGAAGTATCCTAGAAGGCACTAAAGGGGACCCAGGGGGCTCTAGAGTGTTCCCCGTGGTCTTACAATCGTCCTAGAAGGCCCTAAGGGGGTACCAGGGGTCTCTAGGTTGTTTCTCGTGGTCCTAGAAGGGTCCTAGAAGGCCCTAAAGTGGTCCCAGGGGGCTCTAGAGGGTTCCTGGTGGTCCTAGATGGGTCCTAGAAGGCACTAAGTGGTTCTCAGAGGGCTCTAGAGGGTTCCTCGTGGTCCTAGAAGGGTCTTAGAAGGCCATAAAGGGGTCCCAGGGTGCTCTAGAGGTCTTTAGTATGGATCTGGGGGGCTCTAGAAGGGTCTGGGCGCTTTTAGAATGGATGTGAGAAGCTCTAGAAGGGTTCAGGGTCTTTTTGAATCTCCCTGGGGGGCTCTAGAAGGGTCTGGGGGCTTTTAGAATTGTCCAGATGGGCTCTAGAAGGGTCTAGGGTCCTTTAGAATGGGTCTGGGGTGCTCTAGAAGGGTCTGGGGTCTTTTAAAATGGACGTGAGAAGATCTAGATGGGTCCAGGGGCCTTTAGAATGTCGCTGAGGGCCTCTAGAAGGGTCTGGGGTCCTCTAGAAGGGACGTGAGATGCTCTAGAAGGGTCCAGGGTCCTTTAGAAGGTCTCTGGCGTCTCTAGAAGGGTCTGGAGGCTTCTAGAAGGGATGTGAGAAGCTCTAGAAGGGTCCAGGGGCCTTTAGAACGTCTCTGGGGGGCTCTAGAAGGGTCTGGGGGCCTTTAGAAAGGACGTGAGAATCTCTAGAAGGGTCCAGGGGCCTTTAGAACGTCTCTGGGGGGCTCTAGTGGGATCTGGGGTCTTTTAGAAGGACTCTGGGGCCCTCTAGAAGGGTCTAGGGTCCATTAGAATGGGTCTGGGAGGATTTAGAAGGGTCTAGATGCCTTTAGAACGTCTCTGGGGGGTCTAGAAGGGTCTGGGGTCTTTTAGAAGCGACGTGAGAAGCTCTAGAAGGGTCCAGGGTCCTTTAGAAGGTCTCTGGGGGGCTCTAGAAGGGTCTGTGGGCATTTAGAAGGGATGTGAGTGGCTGTAGAAGGGTCTGGGCGCCTTTAGAAGGTCTCTGGGGGGCTCTAGAAAGGTCTGGGTTCTTTTAGAAGGGACGTGAGAAGCTCTAGAAGGGTCCAAGGACCTTTAAAATAGTTCTGGGGGCTCTAGAGGAGTCTGGAGGCTGTTAGAATGGTCCAGATGGGCTCTAGAATGGCCTGGTCGCTTTTAGAAGGTCTCTGGGGGGCTCTCGAAGGGTCTGGGGTCTTTTAGAAGGGACGTGAGAAGCTCTAGAAGGGTCCAGGGGCCTTTAGAAGGTCTCTGGGGGGCACTCAAAGGGTCTGGGGGCTTTTAGAAGGGACGTGAGAAGCTCTGGAAGGGTCCAGGGGCCTTTAGAAGGGCTCTGGGGAGTCTAGAATGGTCTGGGGGCCTCTAGAATGGTCCAGAAGGGCTCTAGAATGGTCTTGGCACTTTTAGAAGGGCCCCGGTGGGTGCTAGAATGGTCTGGGGTCTTTTAGAATGGACGTCAGGTGCTCTAGAAGGGTCTGGGGGCTTTTAGAAGGGTCCAGTGGAGCTCTAGGAGGGTCTGGGGGCCTTTAGAAGGGCTCTGGCGGTCTTTAGAGACATCTGGGGGCCTTTAGAAGGACTCTGGGGGCCTCTAGAAGGGTCTAGAGGCCTTTAGATTTGTCTAGAGGGGCTCTAGAAGGACTAATCCCCTAACCCTAACACTTAACCCTAACCCCCTATCCCCAACCCTGACCCTAACCGGATAACCATAACCCTAATCCCTATCCCCCTAACCCTAATCCCTAACACCCTAACCCTAACCCTAATCCCTTACACCCTAACCCTAACCCCGTAACCCTAAGCACATAACACTAAACCCTAACCCTAACCCTAACCCTAACCTTAACCCCTAACCCTAACCCTCACCCTAAACCCTAACCATAACGCTAACCCTAACCCAACCCTGACCCTAACCCTAACCACAAACCCTAACCCCTAACCCTAACTCTAACCCTAACCCTAACCCTAACCCTAATGACCCGAAACTCTAACCCTCACCCTAACCCCTAACCATAACCATAACCCTAACCATAACCCTAACCCTTATGACCCTAACCCTAACCTTAACCCTAATCTAACCCTAACCTAACCCTAACCCTAACCACTAAGCCTAACCCTAACGCCTAACCCTAAGCCTAAACCCTAACCCTAAACCCTAACCCTAACCCTAAACCTAACCCTAAACCTAACCCTAATGACCCTAACCCTAACCCTAACCCTAACCCTAATGACCCTAACCCTAACCCTAAACCTAACCCCTAACCCTAACCCTAACCCTAAACCTAACCCCTAACCCCTAACCCTAATTACCCTAACACTAACCCTAACCCAACCCTAACCCTAACCCTAACCCTAACCCTAACCCCTAACCCTAAACCCTAACCCTAACCCCTAACCCCTAACCCTAACCCCTAACTCTAACCCCTAACCCCTAACCCTAACCCTAATGACCCTAACCCTAACCCTAACCCTAACCATAAACCCTAACCCTAACCCTAACACTAACCCTAACCCCAACCCCTAACCCTAACCCTAAACCCAAACCCTAACCCTAACCCCTAACCCCTAACCCCTAACCCCTAACCCTAACCCCTAACTCTAACCCCTAACCCCTAACCCTAACCCTAACCCCTAACCCTAAACCCTAACTCTAACCATAACCCCTAACCCCTTACCCTAACCCTAATGACCCTAACCCTAACACTAACCCCTAACTTCTAGAGCTTCTCACGTCCCTTCTAAAAGCCCCTGGACCCTTCTAGAGCCCCCTGGGTCCCTTCTAAAAGTGCCAAGACCCTTCTAGAGCCCATCTGGACAATTCTAAAGGCCCCCAGATCCCTCTGGACCCCCCAGAGACCTTCTAAAGGCCCCTGGACCCTTCTAGAGCTTCTCACGTCCCTTCTAAAAGCCCCCAGACCCTTCTAGAGCCCCCCAGAGACATTATAAAGGCCCCTGGACCCTTCTAGAGCTTCTCATGACCCTTTTAAAAGACCCCAGACCCATCTAGAGCCCCCCAGAGACATTCTAAAGGCACCTGGACCCATCAAGAGCTTCTCACGCCCATTCTAAAAGAACCCAGACCCTTCTAGAGCCCCCCAGAGAGCTTCAAAAAGACCCTGAACCCTTCTAGAGCTTCTTACATCCCTTCTAAAAGCCCCCAGACCCTTCTAGAGCCCCCCAGATCCAATCTAAAGATATCTAGAGCCCCCTGGGACCCCTTTACGGCCTTCTAAGACCCTTCTAGGACCACGAGGAGCCATCTAGAGCCCCCTGGGACCCCTTAAGGCCTTCTAGGACCCATCTAGGACCACGAGAATCCCTCTAGAGCCCCCTGGGACCTCTTTAGGGCCTTCTTGGACCCTTCTAGGGCCCCCCAGGGACCCTCTAGAACCCACTGGGACCCACTTAGGGCCTTCTAGGACCCTTCTAGGACCACGAGAAACCCTCTAGAGCCACCTGGGACTCCCGTAGGGCCTTCTAGGATCATTGTAAGCCCCCAGGGAACCCTCTAGAGCCCTCTGGGACCCTTCTAGGGCTTTCTAGGACCCTTTTAGAATCACCAGGAACCCTCTAGAGCACCCTGGGACCCTTCTAGGGCTTTCTTGGACACTTTTAGAGTCACCAGGAACCCTCTAGAGCCCCCTGGGACCCCTCTAGGACCACGAGAAACCCTCTAGAGCTCCCTGGGACCCACTTAGTGCCTTCTAGGACGCTTCTAGGGACACCAGAGACCCTCTAGAGCCCCCTGGGACACACTTAGGGCCTTCTAGGACCCTTCTAGGACCACGAGGAACCCTCTAGAGCCCCCTGAGACCCGCTTAGGACCTTCGAGGACCCTTCTATGACCACGAGGAACCCTCTAGAGCCACCTAGGACCCCCTTAGGGCCTTCTAGAACCCTTCTTGGACCCCCAGGGACCCTCTAGAGCCCACTGGACCCCCTTAGGGCCTTCTAGGACCCTTCTAGGACCACGAGAAACAATCTAGAGCCCCCTGGGACCCCCTTAGGGCCAACTAGGACCAGTGTAAGACCCTGGGGAACCCTCTAGAGCCCCCTGGGTCCCCTTTAGGGCCTTCTAGGACCCTTCTAGGGACCCCAGGGACCCTCTAGAGCCCACTGGGACTGCCTTAGGGCCTACTAGGACCCTTCTAGGACTATGAGGAACCCTCTAGAGCCCCCTGGGACACACTTAGGGCCATCTAGGACCCTTCTAGGACCCACGGGAACCATCTAGAGCCCCGTGGGACCCCCTTCGGGCCTTCTAGGACACTTCTAAGTCCTCCAGGGACCCTCTAGAGCCCCCTGGGACCGCTTAGAGCCTTCTAGGACCCTTCTAGGACCTGTGGGTACCCTCTAGAGCCCCCTGGGACCCTTCTAGGGCTTTCTAGGACACGTCTAGAGTCACCAGAAACCCTCTAGAGATCCCTTGGACCCATTAAGGGCCTTCTAGGACCCTTCTAGGACCACGAGAAAACTTCCAGAGCCCCCTGGGACCCACTTAGGGCCTTCTAGGACCATTTTAAGACCCCGGGGAACCCTGTAGAGCCCCCTGGGACCCCTTTAGGGCCTTCTAAGACCATTTTAAGATATCGGGTAACCCTCTAGAGCCCCCTGGGACCCCCTTAGGGCCTTCTAGGACCATGGTAAGACCCCGGGGAACCCTCCAGAGCACCCTGGGTCCTCTTTAGTGCCTTCTAGTACCCTTCTAGGGCCCCCAGAGACCTTCTAGAGCCCCCTGGTTACACTTTGAGCCTTCTAGAACCCTTCTAGGAGCCCCAGGAACCCTCTAGAGCTTCCTGAGACCCCCTTAGGGCCTTCTAGGACCCTTCTAGTGCAGGCAGGGACCCTCTAGAGCCCCCTGGGACCCACTCAGGGCCTTCTAGGACCATTTTAAGACTCTCTGGAACCATCTAGAGCCCCCTGGGAAAACTTAGAGCATTCTAGGACCCTTCTAGGACCCCAGGAATATTCTAGAACCCCCTGGGACCACCTTAGGGCCTTCTAGTACCGTTCTAGGACCACCAGGAACCCTCTAGAGCCCCCTGTGACCCCCTTAGGGCCTTCTAGGACCCTTCTCGGACCACCAGGAACCCGCTAGAGCCCCCTGTGACACTCTTAGGGCCTTCTAGGACTCTTCTAGGACCACGAGGAAACCATCTAGAGCCCCCTGGGTCCCGCTTAGGGCCTTCTAGGACCATGGTAAGACCCCGGGGAACCCTCTAGAGCACCCTGGGTCCTCTATACAGCCTTCTAGGACCCTTCTAGGACCACCAGGATCCCTCTAGAGCCCCCTGGGACCCACTTAGGGCCATCTAGGGGTCTTCTAGGACCACGAGTAACCATCTAGAGACCCGTGGGATGACTTAAGGGCCTTCTAGGGGTCTTCTAGGGCCACGAGTAACCATCTAGAGACATGTGGGACCACTTAAGGGCCTTCTTGGACACTTCTTGGTCCACAAGAGACCCTCTAGAGCCCCCTGGGACCGCTTAGAGTCTTCTAGGTCCATTCTATGAGCCCCAGGAAACACATAGAGCCCCCTGCGACCCCTTTAGGGCCTTCTAGGACCCTTCTAGGACCACCAGGAGCCCTCTAGTGCCCCCTAGGACCCACTTAGGGCCTTCTAGGACTCTTCTAGTACCCCCAGGGACCCTCTAGAGCCACCTGGGACCCTTTTAGGGCCTTCTAGGACCCTCCTAGGACCAACGGGTACCCTCTAGAGCCCTCTGGGACCCTTCTAGGCCTTTCTTGGACCCTTTTAGAATCACCAGGAACCCTCCAGAGTCCCCTGGGACCCTTCTAGGGCTTTCTAGGACCCTTCTAGGACCACGAGGAACCCTCTAGAGCCCCCTGGGACCCACTTAGGGCATTCTAGGACCCTTCTAGGGCCCCCAGGGACCCTCTAGAGCCCCCTGGGACCCCCTTAGGGCTTTCTAAGACCCTTCTAGGACCACCAGGAGCCCTCTATAGCCCTCTGGGACCCTCTTTGCGCCTTCTAGGACCCTTCTAGTGCCCCCAGGGACACTCTAGAGCCCCCTGGGACTCCTTAGGTCCTAGTAGGACCCTTCTAGGACCACGAGAAATCCTCTAGAGCCCCCTGGGACCTCCTTAGGTCCTTCGAGGACCGTTCTAGGGTCACCAGGAACCCTCTAGAGCCCTCTGGGACCCACTTAGGGCCTTCTAGGACCCTTCTAGGACCACGAGGAACTCTCTAGAGCCCCCTGGGACTTGCTTAAGGCCTTCTAGGACTCTTCTAGGACCACGAGAAACCATCTAGAGCCCCCTGGGACCCACTTAGGGCATTCTAGGTTCATTTTAAGACCCTGGGAAACCCTCTAGAGCCTCGTGGTACCACTTAGAGCCTTGTAGGGCCCTTCTAGGACCAGAAGGAACCCTCTAGAGCCCCCTGGGACCCCCTTAGTGCCTTCTAGGACAATTCTAGCGCCCCCAGGGACCCTCTAGAGCCCCCTGGGACACACGTAGGGCCTTCTAGGAACCTTCTAGGACCACAAGGAACCCTCTAGATCCCCCTGGGGCCCCTTTAGGGCCTTCTAGGACAATTCTAGGGCCACCAGGGTCAGTCTAGAGCCCCCGGGACCCCTTTAGGGCCTTCTAGGACCCTTCTAGGACCACCAGGAGCCCTCTAGAGCCCCCTAGGACCCACTTAGGGCCTTCTAGGACTCTTCTAGTACCCCCAGGGACCCTATAGAGCCCCCTGGGACCCTTTTAGGGCCTTCTAGGACCCTCCTAGGACCCACGGGTACCCTCTAGAGCCCTCTGGGACCCTTCTAGGGCTTTCTTGGACCATTTTAGAATCACCAGGAACCCTCCAGAATGCCCTGGGACCCTTCTAGGGCTTTCTAGGACCCTTCTAGGACCACGAGAAACCATCTATAGCTCTCTGGGACCCCTTTAGGGCGTTCTAGGACTCTTCTAGGGTCCCCAGAGACCGTCTAGAGCCCCCTGGGATGCCTTAGAGCCTTCGAGGACCCTTCTAGGACCACGAGGAACCCTCTAGAGCCCCCTGGGACCCCCTTAGGGCATTCTAGGACCCTTCTAGGGCCCCCAGGGACCCTCTAGAGCCCCCTGGGACCCACTTAGGGCCTTCTAAGACCCTTCTAGGACCACCAGGAGCCCTCTATAGCCCTCTGGGACACCTTTTTGCACATTCTAGGACACTTCTAGTGCCCCCAGAGACCCTCTAGAGCTCCCTGGGAGTCTTTAGGGCCTACTAGGACCCTTCTAGGATCACCAGGAACCCTCTAGAGCCCTCTGGGACCCACTTAGGGCCTTCTAGGACCCTTCTAGGACCACGAGGAACCCTCTAGAGCCCCCTGGGACCCCCTTAGGGCTTTCTAAGACCCTTCTAGGACCACCAGGAGCTCTCTATAGCCCTCTGGGACCCTCTTTGCGCCTTCTAGGACCCTTCTAGTGCCCCCAGGGACACTCTAGAGCTCCCTGGGACTATTTAGGGCCTACTAGGACCCTTCTAGGACCACGAGGAACCCTCTAGAGCCACCTGGGACCCCCTTAGGGCATTCTAGGACCCTTCTAGGGCCCCCAGGGACCCTCTAGAGCCCCCTGGGACCCCCTTAGGGCTTTCTAAGACCCTTCTAGGACCACCAGGAGCCCTCTATAGCCCTCTGGGACCCTCTTTGCGCCTTCTAGGACCCTTCTAGTGCCCCCAGGGACACTCTAGAGCCCCCTGGGACTCTTTAAGGCCTACTAGGACCCTTCTAGGACCACGAGAAACCCTCTAGACCCCCTGGGACCTCCTTAGGTCCTTCTAGGACCGTTCTAGGGTCACCAGGAACCCTCTAGAGCCCTCTGAGACCCACTTAGGGCCTTCTAGGACCCTTCTAGGACCACGAGGAACTCTCTAGAGCCCCCTGGGACTTGCTTAAGGCCTTCTAGGACCCTTCTAGGACCACAAGGAACCCTCTAGAGCCGCCTGGGACGCCTTTAGGGCCTTCTAGGACAATTCTAGGGCTGCCAGGGTCCGTCTAGAGCCCCCTGGGACCCCTTTAGGGCCTTCTAGGACCCTTCTAGGACCACCAGGAGCCCTCTAGAGCCCCCTAGGACCCACTTAGGGCCTTCTAGGACTCTTCTAGTACCCCCAGGGACCCTCTAGAGCCCCCTGGGACCCCCTTAGGGCCTTCTAGGACCCTCCTAGGACCCACGGGTACCCTCTAGAGCCCTCTGGGACCCTTCTAGGCCTTTCTTGGACCCTTTTAGAATCACCAGGAACCCTCTAGAGCCCCCGGGACCCTTCTAGGGCCTTCTAGGACCCTTCTAGGACCACGAGAAACCATCTATAGCTCTCTGGGACCCCTTTAGGGCGTTCTAGGACTCTTCTAGGGTCCCCAGAGACCGTCTAGAGCCCCCTGGGATGCCTTAGAGCCTTCGAGGACCCTTCTAGGACCACGAGGAACCCTCTAGAGCCCCCTGGGACCCCCTTAGGGCATTCTAGGACCCTTCTAGGGCCCCCAGGGACCCTCTAGAGCCCCCTGGGACCCACTTAGGGCCTTCTAAGACCCTTCTAGGACCACCAGGAGCCCTCTAGAGCCCTCTGGGACACCTTTTTGCACATTCTAGGACACTTCTAGTGCCCCCAGAGACCCTCTAGAGCTCCCTGGGAGTCTTTAGGGCCTACTAGGACCCTTCTAGGATCACCAGGAACCCTCTAGAGCCCTCTGGGACCCACTTAGGGCCTTCTAGGACCCTTCTAGGACCACGAGGAACCCTCTAGAGCCCCCTGGGACTTGCTTAAGGCCTTCTAGAACCCTTCTAGGACCAGGAGAAACACTCTACAGCCCCCTGGGACTCCCTTAGGGCCTTCTAGGATCATTATAAGACCCTGGGGAACCCTCAAGAGCCTCGTGGGACCCCTTAGAGCCTTCTAGGACCCTTCTAGGACCACGAGGATCCCTCTAGAGCCCCCTGGGACACCTTAGGGCCTTCTAGGGCTCTTCTAGCGCCCCCAGTGACCCTCTAGACCCCCCTGGAACTTGCTTAAGTCCTTCTAGAACCCTTCTAGGGCCACGAGGAACCCTCTAGAGCCCCCTGGGACCCCCTTAGGGCCTTCTAGGTCCATGGTAAAACCCCGGGGAACCCTCTAGAGCACCCTGGGTCCTATTTAAGGCCTTCTAGTACACTTCTAGGGCCCCCAGGGACCTTCTAGAGCCCCCTGGGTCCACTTAGGGCCTTTTAGGACCATTCTAGGACCAGGAGGAACCATCTAGAGCCCTCTGAGAACCCCTTAGGGCCTTCTAGGACCATTTTAAGTCTCCGGGGAACCATCTAGAGGCCCCTGAGACCCCTTAGAACATTCTAGGACCCTTCTATGACCACGAGGAACCTTCTAGAACCACCTGGGACCCCCTTAGGGCCGTCTAGGACCCTTCTAGGACCACCAGGAACCCTCTAGAGCCCCCTGGGACTTGCTTAAGGCCTTCTAGGACTCTTCTAGGACCACAAGGAAACCAGATAGAGCCCCCTGGGACCCACTTAGGGCCTTCTAGGACCATGGTAAGACCCCGGGGAACCCTCTAGAGCACCCTGCGTCCTCTTTAGGGCCTTCTAGTACACTTCTAGGGACCCAGGGACTTTCTAGAGCCCCCTGGTTCCCTTTAGAGCCTTCTAGAACCCTTCTAGGAGCCCCAGGAACCCTCTAGAGCCCTCTGGGACTCTCTTTGCGCCTTCTAGGACCCTTCTAGGACCACGAGGAACCCTCTAGAGCCCTCTGGGACCCCCTTAGGTCCTTCTAGGACCCTTCTAGACCCCCCAATAACCCTCTAGATCCCTCTGGGACCCCCTTAGGGCCTTCTAGCACCCTTCTAGGACCACAAGGATCTCTCTAGAGCCCACTGGGACCCCCTAAGAACTTCAAGGACCTTTCTAGGACTACAAGAAACCATCTAGAACCCCTTGGGACTCACATAGGGCCTTCTAGGATCATTGTAAGACCCTGGGGAACCATCTAGAGCGTCGTGGGACCACTTAGAGCCTTCTAGGACGATTCTAGTACCACAAGGAACCCTCTAGAGCCCCCTGGGACCCATTTAGGGCCTTCTAGGACCCTTCTAGGACCACGAGGAACCCTCTAGAGCCCCCCGGGACCCCCTTAGGGCCTTCTAGGACAATTCTAGCGCCCCCAGGGACCCTCTAGAGCCCCCTGGGACCCCCTTAGGGCCTTCTAGGACCCTTCTAGGACACAGGGAACCCTCAAGAGCCCCCTGGGACCCCCTTAGGGCTTTCTAGGGCCATGGTAAGACCCTGGGGAACCCTCCAGAGCACCCTGGGTCCTCTTTAGTGCCTTCTAGTACCCTTCTAGGGCCCCAAGGGACCTTCTAGAGCCCCCTGGTTACCCTTTGAGCCTTCTAGAACCCTTCTAGGAGCCCCAGGAACCCTCTAGAGCCCGCTGGGACCCCCTTAGGGCCTTCTAGGACCCTTCTAGGACCACAAGGAACCCTCTAGAGCCGCCTGGGACCCCTTTAGGGCCTTCTAGGACAATTCTAGGGCTGCCAGGGTCCGTCTAGAGCCCCCGGGACCATTTTAGGGCCTTCTAGGACCCTTCTAGGACCACCAGGAGCCCTCTAGAGCCCCCTAGGACTCACTTAGGGCCTTCTAGGACTATTCTAGCGTCCCCAGAGACAGTCTAGAGCCCCCTGAGATGCCTTAGAGCCTTCGAGGACCCTTCTAGGACCATGAGGAACCCTCTAGAGCCCCCTGGGACCCCCTTAGGGCATTCTAGGACCCTTCTAGGGCCCCCAGGGACCCTCTAGAGCCCCCTGGGACCCACTTAGGGCCTTCTAAGACCCTTCTAGGACCACCAGGAGCCCTCTAGAGCCCTCTGGGACACCTTTTTGCACATTCTAGGACACTTCTAGTGCCCCCAGAGACCCTCTAGAGCTCCCTGGGAGTCCTTAGGGCCTACTAGGACCCTTCTAGGATCACCAGGAACCCTCTAGAGCCCTCTGGGACCCACTTAGGGCCTTCTAGGACCCTTCTAGGACCACGAGGAACCCTCTAGAGCCCCCTGGGACTTGCTTAAGGCCTTCTAGAACCCTTCTAGGACCAGGAGAAACACTCTAGAGCCCCCTGGGACTCCCTTAGGGCCTTCTAGGATCATTGTAAGACCCTGGGGAACCCTCAAGAGCCTCGTGGGACCCCTTAGAGCCTTCTAGGACCCTTCTAGGACCACGAGGATCCCTCTAGAGCCCCCTGGGACACCTTAGGGCCTTCTAGGGCTCTTCTAGCGCCTCCAGTGACCCTCTAGACCCCCCTGGAACTTGCTTAAGTCCTTCTAGAACCCTTCTAGGGCCACGAGGAACCCTCTAGAGCCCCCTGGGACCCCCTTAGGGCCTTCTAGGTCCATGGTAAAACCCCGGGGAACCCTCTAGAGCACCCTGGGTCCTATTTAAGGCCTTCTAGTACACTTCTAGGGCCCCCAGGGACCTTCTAGAGCCCCCTGGGTCCACTTAGGGCCTTTTAGGACCATTCTAGGACCAGGAGGAACCATCTAGAGCCCTCTGAGAACCCCTTAGGGCCTTCTAAGACCATTTAAAGTCTCCGGGGAACCATCTAGAGGCCCCTGAGACCCCTTAGAACATTCTAGGACCCTTCTATGACCACGAGGAACCTTCTAGAACCACCTGGGACCCCCTTAGGGCCGTCTAGGACCCTTCTCGGACCACCAGGAACCCTCTAGAGCCCCCTGGGACTTGCTTAAGGCCTTCTAGGACTCTTCTAGGACCACGAGGAAACCAGATAGAGCCCCCTGGGACCAACTTAGGGCCTTCTAGGACCATGGAAAGACCCCGGGAAACCCTCTAGAGCCCCCTGGGTCCTCTTTAGGGCCTTCTAGTACACTTCTAGGGACCAAGGGACTTTCTAGAGCCCCCTGGTTCCCTTTAGAGCCTTCTAGAACCCTTCTAGGAGCCCCAGGAACCCTCTAGAGCCCTCTGGGACCCCCTTAGGGCCTTCTAGGACCCTTCTAGGACCACCAAGAACCCTCTAGAGCCCTCTGGGACCCCCTTAGGTCCTTCTAGGACCCTTCTAGACCCCCCAATAACCCTCTAGATCCCTCTGGGACCCCCTTAGGGCCTTCTAGCACCCTTCTAGGACCACGAGGAACTCTCTAGAGCCCACTGGGACCCCTTTAAGAACTTCAAGGACCCTTCTAGGACCACAAGAAACCATCTAGAACCCCTTGGGACTCACATAGGGCCTTCTAGGATCATTGTAAGACCCTGGGGAACCATCTAGAGCGTCGTGGGACCACTTAGAGCCTTCTAGGACGATTCTAGTACCACGAGGAACCCTCTAGAGCCCCCTGGGACCAATTTAGGGCCTTCTAGGACCCTTCTAGGATCACGAGGAACCCTCTAGAGCCCCCTGGGACCCCCTTAGGGCCTTCTAGGACAATTCTAGCGCCCCCAGGGACCCTCTAGAGCCCCCTGGGACCCCCTTAGGGCCTTCTAGGACCCTTCTAGGACACAGGGAACCCTCAAGAGCCCCCTGGGACCCCCTTAGGGCTTTCTAGGGCCATGGTAAGACCCTGGGGAACCCTCCAGAGCACCCTGGGTCCTCTTTAGTGCCTTCTAGAACCCTTCTAGGGCCCCCAGGGACCTTCTAGAGCCCCCTGGTTACCCTTTGAGCCTTCTAGGACCCTTCTAGGAGCCCCAGGAACCCTCTAGAGCCCGCTGGGACCCCCTTAGGGCCTTCTAGGACCCTTCTAGGACCACAAGGAACCCTCTAGAGCCCCCTGGGACCCCTTTAGGGCCTTCTAGGACAATTCTAGGGCTGCCAGGGTCCGTCTAGAGCCCCCGGGACCCCCTTAGGGCCTTCTAGGACCCTTCTAGGACCACCAGGAGCCCTCTAGAGCCCCCTAGGACTCACTTAGGGCCTTCTAGGACTCTTCTAGTACCCCCAGGGACCCTCTAGAGCCCCCTGGGACCCTTTTAGGGCCTTCTAGGACCCTCCTAGGACCCACGGGTACCCTCTAGAGCCCTCTGGGACCCTTCTAGGCCTTTCTTGGACCCTTTTAGAATCACCAGGAACCCTCCAGAGTCCCCTGGGACCCTTCTAGGGCTTTCTAGGACCCTTCTAGGACCACGAGGAACCCTCTAGAGCCCCCAGGACCATTTTAGGGCCTTCTAGGACCCTTCTAGGACCTCGAGAAACCATCTATAGCTCTCTGGGACCCCTTTAGGGCGTTCTAGGACTCTTCTAGGGTCCCCAGAGACCGTCTAGAGCCCCCTGGGATGCCTTAGAGCCTTCGAGGACCCTTCTAGGACCACGAGGAACCCTCTAGAGCCCCCTGGGACCCCCTTAGGGCATTCTAGGACCCTTCTAGGGCCCCCAGGGACCCTCTAGAGCCCCCTGGGACCCACTTAGGGCCTCTAAGACCCTTCTAGGACCACCAGGAGCCCTCTAGAGCCCTCTGGGACACCTTTTTGCACATTCTAGGACACTTCTAGTGCCCCCAGAGACCCTCTAGAGCTCCCTGGGAGTCTTTAGGGCCTACTAGGACCCTTCTAGGATCACCAGGAACCCTCTAGAGCCCTCTGGGACCCACTTAGGGCCTTCTAGGACCCTTCTAGGACCACGAGGAACCCTCTAGAGCCACCTGGGACCCCCTTAGGGCATTCTAGGACCCTTCTAGGTCCCCCAGGGACCCTCTAGATCCCCCTGGGACCCACTTAGGGCTTTCTAAGACCCTTCTAGGACCACCAGGAGCCCTCTATAGCCCTCTGGGACCCTCTTTGCGCCTTCTAGGACCCTTCTAGTGCCCCCAGGGACACTCTAGAGCCCCCGGGACTCCTTAGAGCCTACTAGGACCCTTCTAGGACCACGAGAAACCCTCTAGAGCCCCCTGGGACCTCCTTAGGTCCTTTGAGGACCGTTCTAGGGTCACCAGGAACCCTCTAGAGCCCTCTGGGACCCACTTAGGTCCTTCTAGGACCCTTCTAGGACTACGAGGAACTCTCTAGAGCCCCCTGGGACTTGCTTAAGGCCTTCTAAGACTCTTCTAGGACCACAAGAAACCATCTAGAGCCCCCTGGGACCCACTTAGGGCATTCTAGGTTCATTTTAAGACCCTGGGGAACCCTCTAGAGCCTCGTGGTACCACTTAGAGCCTTGTAGGACCCTTCTAGGACCAGAAGGAACCCTCTAGAGCCCCCTGGGACCCCCTTAGGGCCTTCTAGGACAATTCTAGCGCCCCCAGGTACCCTCTAAAGCCCCCTGGGACACACTTAGGGCCTTCTAGGACCCTTCTAGGACACGGGGAACCCTCAAGAGCCCCCTGGGACCCCCTTAGGGCTTTCTAGGGCCATGGTAAGACCCTGGGGAACCCTCCAGAGCACCCTGGGTCCTCTTTAGTGCCTTCTAGTACCCTTCTAGGGCCCCCAGGGACCTTCTAGAGCCCCCTGGTTACCCTTTGAGCCTTCTAGAACCCTTCTAAGAGCCCCAGGAACCCTCTAGAGCCCGCTGGGACCCCCTTAGGGCCTTCTAGGACCCTTCTAGTACCACAAGGAACCCTCTAGAGCCCCCTGGGACCCCCTTAGGGCCTTCTAGGACAATTCTAGGGCCGCCAGGGTCCCTCTAGAGCCCCCTGGGACCCCTTTAGGGCCTTCTAGGACCACCAGGAGCCCTCTAGAGCCCCCTAGGACCCACTTAGGGCCTTCTAGGACCCTTCTAGGACCACGAGGAACCCTCTAGAGCCCACTGGGACCCTTTTAGGGCCTTCTGGGACCCTCCTAGGACCCACGGGTACCCTCTAGAGCCCTCTGGGACCCTTCTAGGGCTTTCTTGGACCCTTTTAGAATCACCAGGAACCCTCCAGAGTCCCCTGGGACCCTTCTAGGGCTTTCTAGGACCCTTCTAGGACCACGAGGAACCCTCTGGATCTCCCTGGGGTCCCCTTAGGGCCTTCTAGGACCCTTCTAGGACCACAAGGAACCCTCTAGAGCCCTCTGTGACACATTTTGTGCCTTCTAGGAGACTTTTAGTGCCCCCAGGGGCCCTCTAGGCCCCCCTGTGACCCATTTAGGGCCTTCTAGGACAATTCTAGGGCCCCCAGGGACACTCTAGAGCCCCGTGGGACCCCTTAGAGCTTTCTAGGACACTTCTAGGAGCCCCAGGAACCTTCTAGAACCCTCTGGGACCCCCTTAAAGCCTTCTAGGACCCTTCTAGTGCTCCCAGGAACCCTCTAGAGCCCCCTGGGACCCCTTTATGGCCTTCTAAGACCCTTCTAGGACCACAAGAAACGCTCTAGAGCCCCCAGGGACTCCCTTAGGGCCTTCTAGGACCCTTCTAGGATCACCAGGATCCCTTTAGAGCCTTCTGGGACCCACTTAGGTCCTTCTAGTACCGTTCTAGGACCACAAGAAACTGTCTACAGCCCCCTGGGACGCCCTTAGGGCCTTCTAGGACCCTTCTAGGACCACGAGAAACCATCTAGAGCTCCCTGGGAACCCCTTACGGCCTTCTAGGATCATTGTAAGACCCCGGGGAACCCTCTAGAGCTCCCTGGGACCTCTTTAGGCCCTTTTAGGGCCCTTCTAGGACCACCAGGGACACTCTAGAGCCCTCTGGGACCCCCTTAGGGCCTTCTAGGACCATTCTAGTGCCCCCAGGGACCCTCTAGAGCCCCCTGGGACCCCTTTAGGTCCTTCTAGGACCCTTCTAGGGCCACCAGGGACACTCTAAAGCCCCCTGGGACCCCCTTAGGGCCTGCTAGGTGTCTTCTACGACCACGAGGAACCATCTAGAACCCTCTGAGACCACTTAGGACCTTCTAGGACAATTGTATGACCCCAGGGAACCCCTTAGAGTCGTCTGGGACCCCCTTAGGGCCTACTAGGACCATTGTAAGACCCCAGGGAACACTCTAGAGTCCCCTAGGACTCCTTAAGGCCTTCTAGGACCCTTCTAGGACCACGAGAAACCCTCTAGAGCCCCCAGGGACTCCCTTAGGGCCTTCTAGGACCCTTCTAGGATCACCAGGAACCCTCTAGAGCCATCTGGGACCCACTTAGGACCTTCTAGGACCCTTCTAGGACCACGAGAAACCATCCAGAGCCCCCTGGGACTCCTTAGAGCCTTCTAGGACCCTTCTAGGAGTCCCTGAATCCCTCTAGAGCCCCATGGGACCCACTTAGGTCCTTCTAGGACACTTCAAACACCACCAGCATCCCTCTAGAGCTCACTGGGAAGCATTTAGGGCCTTCTAAGACCCTTCTAGGACCACGAGGAACCCTCTAGAGCCCCCTGGGACCATTTTAGGGCCTTCTAGGTCCCTTCTAGGACCACTAGGAACCATGTAGACCCCCTGGGACAATTTAGGACCTTCTAGGACCATTGTAAGACCATGGGGATCCCTGTAGAGCCCTCTGGGACCCCCTTAGGACCTTCTAGGACCCTTCTAGGACCACCAGGAGCCCTCTAGAGCCCCCTAGAACCCACTTAGGGCCTTCTAGGACTCTTCTAGTACCCCCAGGGACCCTCTAGAGCCCCCTGGGACGCTTTTAGGGCCTTCTAGGACCCTCCTAGGACCCACGGGTACCCTCTAGAGCCCTCTGGGACCCTTCTAGGCCTTTCTTGGACCCTTTTAGAATCACCAGGAACCCTCCAGAGTCCCCTGGGACCCTTCTAGGGCTTTCTAGGACCCTTCTAGGACCACGAGGAACCCTCTAGAGCCCCCGGGACCATTTTAGGGCCTTCTAGGACCCTTCTAGGACCACGAGAAACCATCTATAGCTCTCTGGGACCCCTTTAGGGCGTTCTAGGACTCTTCTAGGGTCCCCAGAGACCGTCTAGAGCCCCCTGAGATGCCTTAGAGCCTTCAAGGACCCTTCTAGGACCACGAGGAACCCTCTAGAGCCCCCTGGGACCCCCTTAGGGCATTCTAGGACCCTTCTAGGGCCCCCAGGGACCCTCTAGAGCCCCCTGGGACCCACTTAGGGCCTTCTAAGACCCTTCTAGGACCACCAGGAGCCCTCTATAGCCCTCTGGGACACCTTTTTGCACATTCTAGGACACTTCTAGTGCCCCCAGAGACCCTCTAGAGCTCCCTGGGAGTCTTTAGGGCCTACTAGGACCCTTCTAGGATCACCAGGAACCCTCTAGAGCCCTCTGGGACCCACTTAGGGCCTTCTAGGACCCTTCTAGGACCACGAGGAACCCTCTAGAGCCCCCTGGGACCTCCTTAGGGCATTCTAGGACCCTTCTAGGGCCCCCAGGGACCCTCTAGAGACCCCTGGGACCCCCTTAGGGCTTTCTAAGACCCTTCTAGGACCACCAGGAGCCCTCTATAGCCCTCTGGGACCATCTTTGCGCCTTCTAGGACCCTTCTAGTGCCCCCAGGGACACTCTAGAGCCCCTGGGACTCCTTAGGGCCTACTAGGACCCTTCTAGGACCACGAGAAATCCTCTAGAGCCCCCTGGGACCTCCTTAGGTCCTTCGAGGACCGTTCTAGGGTCACCAGGAACCCTCTAGAGCCCTCTGGGACCCACTTAGGGCCTTCTAGGACCCTTCTAGGACCACGAGGAACTCTCTAGAGCCCCCTGGGACTTGCTTAAGGCCTTCTAAGACTCTTCTAGGACCACGAGAAACCATCTAGAGCCCCCTGGGACCCACTTAGGGCATTCTAGGTTCATTTTAAGACCCTGGGGAACCCTCTAGAGCCTCGTGGTACCACTTAGAGCCTTGTAGGACCCTTCTAGGACCAGAAGGAACCCTCTAGAGCCCCCTGGGACCCCCTTAGGGCCTTCTAGGACAATTCTAGCGCCCCCAGGGACCCTCTAGAGCCCCCTGGGACACACTTAGGGCCTTCTAGGACCCTTCTAGGACACGGGGAACCCTCAAGAGCCCCCTGGGACCCCCTTAGGGCTTTCTAGGGCCATGGTAAGACCCTGGGGAACCCTCCAGAGCACCCTGGGTCCTCTTTAGTGCCTTCTAGTACCCTTCTAGGGCCCCCAGGGACCTTCTAGAGCCCCCTGGTTACCCTTTGAGCCTTCTAGAACCCTTCTAGGAGCCCCAGAAACCCTCTAGAGCCCGCTGGGACCCCCTTAGGGCCTTCTAGGACCCTTCTAGGACCACAAGGAACCCTCTAGAGCCGCCTGGGACCCCCTTAGGGCCTTCTAGGACAATTCTAGGGCCGCCAGGGTCCCTCTAGAGCCCCCTGGGACCCCTTTAGGGCCTTCTAGGACCACCAGGAGCCCTCTAGAGCCCCCTAGGACCCACTTAGGGCCTTCTAGGACCCTTCTAGGACCACGAGGAACCCTCTAGAGCCCACTGGGACCCTTTTAGGGCCTTCTAGGACCCTCCTAGGACCCACGGGTACCCTCTAGAGCCCTCTGGGACCCTTCTAGGGCTTTCTTGGACCCTTTTAGAATCACCAGGAACCCTCCAGAGTCCCCTGGGACCCTTCTAGGGCTTTCTAGGACCCTTCTAGGACCACGAGGAACCCTCTGGATCTCCCTGGGGTCCCCTTAGGGCCTTCTAGGACCCTTCTAGGACCACAAGGAACCCTCTAGAGCCCTCTGTGACACATTTTGTGCCTTCTAGGAGACTTTTAGTGCCCCCAGGGACCCTCTAGGCCCCCCTGTGACCCATTTAGGGCCTTCTAGGACAATTCTAGGGCCCCCAGGGACACTCTAGAGCCCCGTGGGACCCCTTAGAGCATTCTAGGACACTTCTAGGAGCCCCAGGAACCTTCTAGAACCCTCTGGGACTCCCTTAAAGCCTTCTAAGACCCTTCTAGTGCTCCCAGGAACCCTCTAGAGCCCCCTGGGACCCCTTTATGGCCTTCTAAGACCCTTCTAGGACCACAAGAAACGCTCTAGAGCCCCCAGGGACTCCATTAGGGCCTTCTAGGACCCTTCTAGGATCACCAGGATCCCTTTAGAGCCTTCTGGGACCCACTTAGGTCCTTCTAGTACCGTTCTAGGACCACGAGAAACTCTCTACAGCCCCCTGGGACGCCCTTAGGGCCTTCTAGGACCCTTCTAGGACCACGAGAAACCATCTAGAGCTCCCTGGGAACCCCTTACGGCCTTCTAGGATCATTGTAAGACCCCGGGGAACCCTCTAGAGCTCCCTGGGACCTCTTTAGGCCCTTTTAGGGCCCTTCTAGGACCACCAGGGACACTCTAGAGCCCTCTGGGACCCCCTTAGGGCCTTCTAGGACCATTCTAGTGCCCCCAGGGACCCTCTAGAGCCCCCTGGGATCCCTTTAGGTCCTTCTAGGACCCTTCTAGGGCCACCAGGGACACTCTAAAGCCCCCTGGGACCCCCTTAGGGCCTGCTAGGTGTCTTCTACGACCACGAGGAACCATCTAGAACCCCCTGAGACCACTTAGGACCTTCTAGGACAATTGTATGACCCCAGGGAACCCCCTAGAGTCGTCTGGGACCCCCTTAGGGCCTACTAGGACCATTGTAAGACCCCAGGGAAGACTCTAGAGTCCCCTAGGACTCCTTAAGGCCTTCTAGGACCCTTCTAGGACCACGAGAAACCCTCTAGAGCCCCCAGGGACTCCCTTAGGGCCTTCTAGGACCCTTCTAGGATCACCAGGAACCCTCTAGAGCCATCTGGGACCCACTTAGGACCTTCTAGGACCCTTCTAGGACCACGAGAAACCATCCAGAGCCCCCTGGGACTCCTTAGAGCCTTCTAGGACCCTTCTAGGAGTCCCTGAATCCCTCTAGAGCCCCATGGGACCCACTTAGGTCCTTCTAGGACACTTCAAACACCACCAGCATCCCTCTAGAGCTCACTGGGAAGCATTTAGGGCCTTCTAAGACCCTTCTAGGACCACGAGGAACCCTCTAGAGCCCCCTGGGACCATTTTAGGGCCTTCTAGGTCCCTTCTAGGACCACTAGGAACCATGTAGACCCCCTGGGACAATTTAGGACCTTCTAGGACCATTGTAAGACCATGGGGATCCCTGTAGAGCCCTCTGGGACCCACTTAGGACCTTCTAGGACCCTTCTAGGACCACCAGGATCCCTCTAGAGCCCCCTGGAACCACCTTAGGGCCTTCTAAAACCCTTCTAGGACCTTGAGGAACCCTCTAGAGCTCTTTGGGACCCCTATAGAAGGGTCTGGAGGCCTTCAGAAGGGTCTGGATGGGCTCTAGAAAGGTCTGGGGGCCTTCAGAATGGCCCTGGGGGGATCTAGAAGGGTCTGGAGGCCTTCAGAAGGGTCCTGAGTGGCTCTAGAAGGGTCTGGGGGCCTTCAGAAGGGCTCTGGGGGGATCTAGAAGGGTCTGGAGGTCTTCCGAAGGGTCCTGAGCGGCTCTAGAATGGTCTGGGGGCATTCAGAAGGGTCTGGATGGGCTCTAGAAGGGTCTGGGGTCCTTCAGAATGGCCCTGGGGGGATCTAGAATGGTCTGGAAGCCATCAGAAGGGCCCTGAGTGGCTCTAGAACCGTCTGGGGGCATTCAGAATGGCCCAGGGGAACTAGAAGGGTCTGGAGACCTTCAGAAGGGTCCTGAGCGGCTCTAGAAGGGTCTGGGGGCCGTCAGAAGGGCCGTGGGTGGGCTCTAGAAGGGTCTGGGGGCCTTCAGAAGGGCCCCGGGTGGGCTCTAGAAGGGTCTGGAGGCCTTCAGAAGGGTCCTGAGGGGCTCTAGAAGGGTCCAACTTGGATCTCAAACGGTCTAGGGCCTTCCGATTGGTCCTGGGGGGCTCTAGAAGGGTCTTGGAACCTTCATAAAGGTCCTGACTGGCTCTAGAAGGGTTCTGAGGGGCTCTAGAAGGGTCTGGGGGCATTCAGAAGGGTCCTGAGGGGCTCTAGAAGGGTCTGGGAGCCTTTAGAAGGGTCCTCGGGGGCTCTAGAAAGTCATAGAAGGGTCTTAGAAGGCCCTAACAGCATCCCAGGGTGCTCCAGAGGGTTTCCAGAAGTCTTAGAAGAGTCCTACAAGGACCTAAGGAGGTCCCAGGGGGGTCCAGAGGCTTCCTGGTGACTCTAGAAGGGTCCTTGAAAGCCCTAAGTGGGTCCCAGGTGGATCTAGCGGGTACCTGTGGGTTCTAGAAGGTTCCTAGAAGGTCGTAAGGGGGTCCCAGGGGGCTCTAGAGGGTTCCTGGTGGTCCTAGAAGGATCCTAGAAGGTCCTAAGGGGGTCCCAGAGTGCTCTAGAGGTATCCTCGTGGTCGTAGAAGGTTCCTATAAGGTTCTAAGGGGGTCTCAGGGGGCTCTAGATGGTTCCTCGTGGCCCTAGGAGGGTCCTAGAAAGCCCTAAGTGGGTCCCAGGAGGCTCTAGAGGGTTCCTGGTGACTCTAGAAGGGTCCCAGTAAGCCCTAGAAAGGTCCCAGGGGGCTCTAGAGGGTTCCTGGAGACCCTAGAAGAGTCCCAGAAAGCCCTAGAAGGGTCCCACGGGGCTCTAGAGGGTTCTCGTGGGTCCTAGAAGGGTTCTAGAAGGCCCTAAGGGTGCCCAGAGGACTCCAGAGGATTCTTCGTGGTCCTAGAAGAGCTCTAGAAGGCACTAAATAGGTCCAAGGTTGCTCTAGAGGGTTCCTCGTGGTCTTAGATGCGTCCGAGAAGGCCCTAAGGGGTCCCAGGGGGCTCTAGAGGGTCCTTGGGGCACTAGAAGGGTCCTAGAAGGCCTTAAGTGGGTCTCAGGTGGCTCTAGGGGTTTCCTCGTTGTCCTAGAAGTGTCCTAGAAGGCCCTAAGTATGTCTCAGGGTGCTCTAGGGGGTTCCTCGTTGTCCTAGAAGTGTCCTAGGAGGCCCTAAGTGGGTCCCAGGGGGCTCTAGAGGGCTCCTGGTGACTCTAGAAGTCTCCTATAAAGCTCTAGAAGGGTCCCAGGGGGCTCTAGAAGGTACATGGTGACACTAGACGGGTCCTAGAAAGACCTAGAATGGTCCCAGAGGGCTCTAGAGGGTTCCCTTGGGTCCTAGAAGCGTCCTAGAAGGCCCTAAAGGGGTCCCAGGGGGCTCTAGATGGTTCCTCGTGGTCTTAAAAGGGTCTTAGAAGGCCCTAAATGGGTCCCAGGGGGCTCTAGAGGGTTCCTCGTGTTTCTAAAGGGGTCCTATAAGGCCCTAAGGGGGTCCCAGGGGTCTCTAGAGGGTTTCTCGTGGTCCTAGAATGGTCCTAGAAGACACTAAGGGGGTCCCAGGGGGTTCTAGATGGTTTCTCGTGGTCCTAGAAGGCACCTAGAAGGGTCTAAGTGGGTCCCAGGGGGCTCTAGAGGGTTTCTCGTGGTCCTTGAAGGGTCCTAGACGGTCCTAAAGTGGTCCGAGGGAGTTCTAGAGGGTTCCTGGTTACTCTAGAAGTGTCCTAGAAAGCCCTAGAAGGGTCCAATGGGGCTCTAGAGGGTTCCCTGTGGTCCTTGAAGGGTCCTAGAAGGCCCTAAAATGGTCCCAGGGGGTTCTAGAGGGTTCCTGGTACTCCTAGAAGAGTCCTATAAGGTTCCATGCGGTCCCAGGGGGCTCTAGAGGGTCCCTGGGGGCCCTAGAAGGGTCCTAGAAGGCCCTAAAGGGGACCCAGGGGGCACTAGAGTGTTCGCCGGTGACTTACAATAGTCCTAGAAGGCCCTAAGGGTGTACTAGGGGGCTCTAGGTTGTTTCTCATGGTCCTAGAAGGGCCCTAGAAGGCCCTAAAGTGGTTCCAGGGGGCTTTAGAGTGTTCCCCGGGGTCTTACCATGGTCCTAGAAGGCCCTAAGTGGGTCCCAGGGGGCTCTAGAGGGTTTCTCGTGGTCCTAGAAGGGTCCTAGAAGGCCCTAAACTGGTCCCAGGGGGCTGTAGATTGTTTCTCATGGTCCTAGAAGGGTCCTAGAAGTCCCTAAAGGGGTCCCAGAGGGCTCTAGAGGGTTCCTTGTGGCCCTAGAAGGGTCTTAGAAGGCCCTAAGTGTGCCCAGAGGACTCCAGAGGATTCTTCGTGGTCCTAGAAGAGCTCTAGAAGGCACTAAATGGGTCCAAGGTTGCTCTACAGGGTTCCTCGTGGTCTTAGAAGGGTCCTAGAAGGCTCTAAGGGGTCCCAGTGGGCTCTAGAGGGTCCCTGGGGGTCCTAGAAGGCCCTAAGGAGGTCCCAGGGGTCTCTAGAGGGTTTCCCAGGGACTTACAATGATCCTAGAAGGCCCTACGGGGGTCCCAGGTGTCTCTAGAGGGTTTCTCGTGGTCCTAGAAGGGTCCTAGAAGGCCCTAAGTGGGTCCCAGGGGGCTCTAGAGGGTTCCTGGTGCCTCTACAAGGGTCTTAGAAAATCCTAGAAATTTCCCAGGGGGTTCTAGATGGTTCCTTGTAGTTCTAGAAGTGTTCTAGAAGGCCTTTAATGGGTCCCATGGGGCTCTAGAGGGTTCCTCGTGGTCCTAGAATGGTCCTAGAATGCCCCAAGGGGTTCCCAGGGGGCTCTAGAGGGTTCCTGGGGCTCCTAGAAGGGTCCTAGAAGGCTCTAAGGGGGTCCCAGTGTGCTCTAGAAGGTCCCTGGGGGCACTAGAAGGGTCCTAGAAGGCACTAAATCGGTCCCAAGGGGCTCTAGAGGGTTCCCCGGCATCTTACAATGGTCCTACATGGCCCTAAGTTGTCCCAGGAGGCTCTAGAGGGTTCCATGTGTTCCTAGAATAACCCAGAAGGCCCTAAGGAGGTCCCAGGTGGCTCTAGATGGTTTCTCATTGTCCTAGAGGGGTCATAGAAGGCTCTAAGGGGGTCCTAGGGAGCTCTAGAGGGTTCCTCGTGGTGCTAGAATGTACCTAGAAGGCTCTAAGGGGGTCCCAGGTGGCTCTAGAGGGTTCTTTGTGGTCTTAGAAGCATCCGAGAAGGCCCTAAGTGGGTCCCAGAGGGCTCTAGAAGGTCCCTGGGGGCCCTAGAAATGTCCTAGAAGGCCCTAAGGAGGTCCCAGGTGCCTCTAGAGAGTTTCTCGTGGTCTTAGAAGGGTTCTAGAAGGCCCTATGGGGTCCCAGGGGGCTCTAGAGGGTCCCTGGGACACTAGAAGTGTCCTAGAAGGCCCTAAGTTGGTTTCAGGGTGCTCTAGGGGGTTCCTCATGTCCTAGAATTGTCCTAGGAGGCCCTAAGTGGGTCCCAGGGGGCTCTAGAGGGCTCCTGGTGACTCTAGAAGTCTCCTATAAAGCTCTAGAAGGGTCCCAGAAGGCTCTAGAGGGTTCCTGGTGACACTAGAAGGGTCCTAGAAAGACCTAGAATGGTCCCAGAGGGCTCTAGAGGGTTCCCGAGGGTCCTAGAAGGGTCCTAGAAGGCCCTAAAGGGGTCCCAAGGGGGTCTAGATGGTTCCTCGTGGTCCTAAAAGGGTCTTAGAAGGCCCTAAATGGGTCCCAGGGGGCTCTAGAGGGTTCCTCGTGGTTCTAAAAGGGTCCTAGAAGGCCCTAAAGGGGACCCAGGGGGCTCTAGAGGGTCCTTCGTGGTCTTAGAAGCGTCCGAGAAGGCCCTAAGGGTGTCCCAGGGGGCTCTAGAAGGTCCCTGGGGGCCCTAGAATGGTCCTAGAAGGCCCTAAGGAGGTCCCAGGGGGCTCTAGAGGGTTCCTGGTGGTCCTAGAAGGATTCTAGAAGGCCCTAAGTGGTTCCCAGAGGGCTCTAGAGGGTTTCTCGTTGTCCTAGAAGGGTCCTAGGAGGCCCTAAATGGGGCCCAGGGAGCTCTAGACGGTTCCTCGTGGTCCTAGGAGGATCCTAGAAGGACCTAAGTGGTTCCCAGAGGGCTCTGGATGGTTTCTTGTGGTCTTAGAATGGACCTAGAAGGCCCTAAAGTGGTCCCAGTGAACTCTAGAGGGTTCCTGGGGTTCCTAGAAGGGCCCTAGAAAGGTCTAAGAGGTTCCAGGGGGCTCTAGAGGGTCTCCGGGTGCCCTAGAATAGTCCTAGAAGGCCCTAAAGGGGTCCCAGGGGGCTCTAGAGCGTTCCCCGGGGTCTTACCATGGTCCTAGAAGGCCCTAAGTGGGTCCCAGGGGGCTCTAGAAGGTTTCTCGTGGTCCTAGAAGGGTCCTAGAAAGTCCTAAAGGGGTCCAAGGGAGCTTTAGAGGGTTCCTGGTGAATCTAGAAGTGTCCTAGAAAGCCCTAGAAGGGTCCCAGGGGGCTCTAGAGGTTTCCCTGTGGTCCTAGAAGGGTCCTAGAAGACCCTAAAGTGGTCCCAGGGGGCTCTAGATGGCTCCTGGTGCTCCTAGAAGGGTCCTAGAAGGCTCTAAGCTGTCCCAGGGGACTCTAGAGGGTACCTAGAGGGCCTAGAAGTGACCTAGAAGGCCCTAAAGGGGTCCCAGGGGGCTCTAGATGGTGCCTGTGGGTCCTAGAAGGGTCTTAGAAGGCCCTAAGGTGGTCCCAGGGGGCTCTAGAGGGTTCCTCGTGGTCCTAGAAGGGTTCTACAAAGCCCTAAGGGGTCCCAGTGGGCTCTAGAGGGTTCCTGGTGGTTTTAGAAGGCTCCCAGGGGTCTTTAGAGGGTCCCTGGAGGCCCTAGAAGTATCCTAGAAGGCACTAAAGGGGACCCAGGGGGCTCTAGAGTGTTCCCCGTGGTCTTACAATCCTCCTAGAAGGCCCTAAGGGGGTACCAGGGGTCTCTAGGTTGTTTCTCGTGGTCCTAAAAGGGTCCTAGAAGGCCCTAAAGTGGTCCCAGGGGGCTCTAGAGGGTTCCTGGTGGTCCTAGAAGGGTCCTAGAAGGCACTAAAGGGGTCCCAGGGGTCTCTAGAAGGTTCCCAGGGGTCTTACAATGATCCTAGAAGGCTCTAAGTGGGTCCCATGGGGCTCTAGATGGTTTCTCGTGGTCCTAGAAGGGTCCTAGAAGGCCCTAAAGGGGTCCCAGGGGGCTCTAGATTGTTTCTCGAGGTCCTAGAAGCGTCCTAGAAGGCCGTAAGTGCGTCCCAGGGGGCTCTAGAGGGTTCCTGGTGGTCCTAGAAGGATTCTAGAAGGCCCTAAGTGCTTCTCAGAGGGCTCTAGAGGGTTCCTCGTGGTCCTAGAAGGGTCTTAGAAGGCCATAATAGGGTCCCAGGGTGCTCTAGAGGTCTTTAGTATGGATCTGGGGGGCTCTAGAAGGGTCTGGGCGCTTTTCGAATGGATGTGAGAAGCTCTAGAAGGGTTCAGGGTCTTTTTGAATCTCCCTGGGGGGCTCTAGAAGGGTCTGGGGGCTTTTAGAATTGTCCAGATGGGCTCTAGAAGGGTCTAGGGTCCTTTAGAATGGGTCTGGGGTGCTCTAGAAGGGTCTGGGGTCTTTTAAAATGGACGTGAGAAGATCTAGATGGGTCCAGGGGCCTTTAGAATGTCGCTGAGGGCCTCTAGAAGGGTCTGGGGTCCTCTAGAAGGGACGTGAGATGCTCTAGAAGGGTCCAGGGTCCTTTAGAAGGTCTCTGGCGTCTCTAGAAGGGTCTGGAGGCTTCTAGAAGGGATGTGAGAAGCTCTAGAAGGGTCCAGGGGCCTTTAGAACGTCTCTGGGGGGCTCTAGAAGGGTCTGGGGGCCTTTAGAAAGGACGTGAGAATCTCTAGAAGGGTCCAGGGGCCTTTAGAACGTCTCTGGGGGGCTCTAGTGGGATCTGGGGTCTTTTAGAAGGACTCTGGGGCCCTCTAGAAGGGTCTAGGGTCCATTAGAATGGGTCTGGGAGGATTTAGAAGGGTCTAGATGCCTTTAGAACGTCTCTGGGGGGTCTAGAAGGGTCTGGGGTCTTTTAGAAGCGACGTGAGAAGCTCTAGAAGGGTCCAGGGTCCTTTAGAAGGTCTCTGGGGGGCTCTAGAAGGGTCTGTGGGCATTTAGAAGGGATGTGAGTGGCTGTAGAAGGGTCTGGGCGCCTTTAGAAGGTCTCTGGGGGGCTCTAGAAAGGTCTGGGTTCTTTTAGAAGGGACGTGAGAAGCTCTAGAAGGGTCCAAGGACCTTTAAAATAGTTCTGGGGGCTCTAGAGGAGTCTGGAGGCTGTTAGAATGGTCCAGATGGGCTCTAGAATGGCCTGGTCGCTTTTAGAAGGTCTCTGGGGGGCTCTCGAAGGGTCTGGGGTCTTTTAGAAGGGACGTGAGAAGCTCTAGAAGGGTCCAGGGGCCTTTAGAAGGTCTCTGGGGGGCACTCAAAGGGTCTGGGGTCTTTTAGAATGGACGTCAGGTGCTCTAGAAGGGTCTGGGGGCTTTTAGAAGGGTCCAGTGGAGCTCTAGGAGGGTCTGGGGGCCTTTAGAAGGGCTCTGGCGGTCTTTAGAGACATCTGGGGGCCTTTAGAAGGACTCTGGGGGCCTCTAGAAGGGTCTAGAGGCCTTTAGATTTGTCTAGAGGGGCTCTAGAAGGACTAATCCCCTAACCCTAACACTTAACCCTAACCCCCTATCCCCAACCCTGACCCTAACCGGATAACCATAACCCTAATCCCTATCCCCCTAACCCTAATCCCTAACACCCTAACCCTAACCCTAATCCCTTACACCCTAACCCTAACCCCGTAACCCTAAGCACATAACACTAAACCCTAACCCTAACCCTAACCTTAACCCCTAACCCTAACACTCACCCTAAACCCTAACCATAACCCTAACCCTAACCCAACCCTGACCCTAACCCTAACCACAAACCCTAACCCCTAACCCTAACTCTAACCCTAACCCTAATGACCCTAAACTCTAACCCTCACCCTAACCCCTAACCATAACCCTAACCATAACCCTAACCCTTATGACCCTAACCCTTATGACCCTAACCCTAATCTAACCCTAACCTAACCCTAACCCTAACCACTAAGCCTAACCCTAACCCCTAACCCTAAGCCTAAACCCTAACCCTAAACCCTAACCCTAAACCCTAACCCCTAACTCTAACCCCTAACCCTAACCCTAATGACCCTAACCCTAATGACCCTAACCCTAACCATAAACCCTAACCCTAACCCCAACCCCTAACCCTAAACCCTAACCCCTGACCCCTAACCCCTAACCCTAAACCCTAACTCTAACCATAACCCCTTACCCTAACCCTAATGACCCTAACCCTAACACTAACCCCTAACTTCTAGAGCTTCTCACGTCCCTTCTAAAAGCCCCTGGACCCTTCTAGAGCCCCCTGGGTCCCTTCTAAAAGTGCCAAGACCCTTCTAGAGCCCATCTGGACAATTCTAAAGGCCCCCAGATCCCTCTGGACCCCCCAGAGACCTTCTAAAGGCCCCTGGACCCTTCTAGAGCTTCTCACGTCCCTTCTAAAAGCCCCCAGACCCTTCTAGAGCCCCCCAGAGACATTATAAAGGCCCCTGGACCCTTCTAGAGCTTCTCATGACCCTTTTAAAAGCCCCCAGACCCATCTAGAGCCCCCCAGAGACATTCTAAAGGCACCTGGACCCTTCAAGAGCTTCTCACGCCCATTCTAAAAGAACCCAGACCCTTCTAGAGCCCCCCAGAGAGCTTCAAAAAGACCCTGAACCCTTCTAGAGCTTCTTACATCCCTTCTAAAAGCCCCCAGACCCTTCTAGAGCCCCCCAGATCCAATCTAAAGATATCTAGAGCCCCCTGGGACCCCTTTACGGCCTTCTAAGACCCTTCTAGGACCACGAGGAGCCATCTAGAGCCCCCTGGGACCCCTTAAGGCCTTCTAGGACCCATCTAGGACCACGAGAATCCCTCTAGAGCCCCCTGGGACCTCTTTAGGGCCTTCTTGGACCCTTCTAGGGCCCCCCAGGGACCCTCTAGAACCCACTGGGACCCACTTAGGGCCTTCTAGGACCCTTCTAGGACCACGAGAAACCCTCTAGAGCCACCTGGGACTCCCGTAGGGCCTTCTAGGATCATTGTAAGCCCCCAGGGAACCCTCTAGAGCCCTCTGGGACCCTTCTAGGGCTTTCTAGGACCCTTTTAGAATCACCAGGAACCCTCTAGAGCACCCTGGGACCCTTCTAGGGCTTTCTTGGACACTTTTAGAGTCACCAGGAACCCTCTAGAGCCCCCTGGGACCCCTCTAGGACCACGAGAAACCCTCTAGAGCTCCCTGGGACCCACTTAGTGCCTTCTAGGACGCTTCTAGGGACACCAGAGACCCTCTAGAGCCCCCTGGGACACACTTAGGGCCTTCTAGGACCCTTCTAGGACCACGAGGAACCCTCTAGAGCCACCTAGGACCCCCTTAGGGCCTTCTAGAACCCTTCTTGGACCCCCAGGGACCCTCTAGAGCCCACTGGACCCCCTTAGGGCCTTCTAGGACCCTTCTAGGACCACGAGAAACAATCTAGAGCCCCCTGGGACCCCCTTAGGGCCAACTAGGACCAGTGTAAGACCCTGGGGAACCCTCTAGAGCCCCCTGGGTCCCCTTTAGGGCCTTCTAGGACCCTTCTAGGGACCCCAGGGACCCTCTAGAGCCCACTGGGACTGCCTTAGGGCCTACTAGGACCCTTCTAGGACTATGAGGAACCCTCTAGAGCCCCCTGGGACACACTTAGGGCCATCTAGGACCCTTCTAGGACCCACGGGAACCATCTAGAGCCCTGTGGGACCCCCTTCGGGCCTTCTAGGACACTTCTAAGTCCTCCAGGGACCCTCTAGAGCCCCCTGGGACCGCTTAGAGCCTTCTAGGACCCTTCTAGGACCTGTGGGTACCCTCTAGAGCCCCCTGAGACCCTTCTAGGGCTTTCTAGGACACGTCTAGAGTCACCAGAAACCCTCTAGAGATCCCTTGGACCCCTTAAGGGCCTTCTAGGACCCTTCTAGGACCACGAGAAAACTTCCAGAGCCCCCTGGGACCCACTTAGGGCCTTCTAGGACCATTTTAAGACCCCGGGGAACCCTGTAGAGCCCCCTGGGACCCCTTTAGGGCCTTCTAAGACCATTTTAAGATATCGGGTAACCCTCTAGAGCCCCCTGGGACCCCCTTAGGGCCTTCTAGGACCATGGTAAGACCCCGGGGAACCCTCCAGAGCACCCTGGGTCCTCTTTAGTGCCTTCTAGTACCCTTCTAGGGCCCCCAGAGACCTTCTAGAGCCCCCTGGTTACACTTTGAGCCTTCTAGAACCCTTCTAGGAGCCCCAGGAACCCTCTAGAGCTTCCTGAGACCCCCTTAGGGCCTTCTAGGACGGCGAGGAACCCTCTAGAGCCCTCTGGGACCCCCTTAGGGCCTTCTAGGGCCCTTCTAGTGCAGGCAGGGACCCTCTAGAGCCCCCTGGGACCCACTCAGGGCCTTCTAGGACCATTTTAAGACTCTCTGGAACCATCTAGAGCCCCCTGGGAAAACTTAGAGCATTCTAGGACCCTTCTAGGACCCCAGGAATATTCTAGAACCCCCTGGGACCACCTTAGGGCCTTCTAGTACCATTCTAGGACCACCAGGAACCCTCTAGAGCCCCCTGTGACCCCCTTAGGGCCTTCTAGGACCCTTCTCGGACCACCAGGATCCCTCTAGAGCCCCCTGTGACACTCTTAGGGCCTTCTAGGACTCTTCTAGGACCACGAGGAAACCATCTAGAGCCCCCTAGGTCCCGCTTAGGGCCTTCTAGGACCATGGTAAGACCCCGGGGAACCCTCTAGAGCACCCTGGGTCCTCTTTAGAGCTTTCTAGGACCCTTCTAGGACCACCAGGAACCCTCTAGAGCCCCCTGGGACCCCCTTAGGGCCATCTAGGGGTCTTCTAGGACCACGAGTAACCATCTAGAGACCCGTGGGATGACTTAAGGGCCTTCTAGGGGTCTTCTAGGGCCACGAGTAACCATCTAAACACCTGTGGGACCACTTAAGGGCCTTCTTGGACACTTCTTGGTCCACCAGACACCCTCTAGAGCCCCCTGGGACCCCTTAGATCTTTCTAGGTCTATTCTATGAGCCCCAGGAACCCCATAGAGCCCCCTGGGCCCCTTTAGGGCCTTCTAGGACCCTTCTAGGACCACCAGGAGCCCTCTAGAGCCCCCTGGGACCCTTTTAGGGCCTTCTAGGACTCTTCTAGTACCCCCAGGGACCCTCTAGAGCCCCCTGGGACCCTTTTAGGGCCTTCTAGGACCCTCCTAGGACCCACGGGTACCCTCTAGAGCCCTCTGGGACCCTTCTAGGGCTTTCTTGGACCATTTTAGAATCACCAGGAACCCTCCAGAGTCCCCTGGGACCCTTCTAGGGCTTTCGAGGACCTTTCTAGGACCACGAGGAACCCTCTAGAGCCCCCTGGGACCCCCTTAGGGCATTCTAGGACCCTTCTAGGGCCCCCAGGGACCCTCTAGAGCCCCCTGGGACCCACTTAGGGCCTTCTAAGACCCTTCTAGGACCACCAGGAGCCCTCTATAGCCCTCTGGGACACCATTTTGCACGTTCTAGGACACTTCTAGCGCCCCCAGAGACCCTCTAGAGCTCCCTGGGAGTCTTTAGGGCCTACTAGGGCCCTTCTAGGATCACCAGGAACCCTCTAGAGCCCTCTGGGACCCCCTTAGGGCCTTCTAGGGCCCTTCTAGGACCACAAGGAACACTCTAGAGCCCCCTGGGACCCCTTTAGGGCCTTCTAGGACAATTCTAGGGCTGCCAGGGTCCCTCTAGAACCCCCTGGGACCCCCTTAGGGCTTTCTAAGACCCTTCTAGGACCACCAGGAGCCCTCTATAGCCCTCTGGGACCATCTTTGCGCCTTCTAGGACCCTTCTAGTGCCCCCAGGGACACTCTAGAGCCCCCTGGGACTCCTTAGGGCCTACTAGGACCCTTCTAGGACCACGAGAAACCCTCTAGAGCCCCCTGGGACCTCCTTAGGTCCTTCTAGGACCGTTCTAGGGTCACCAGGAACCCTCTAGAGCCCTCTGGGACCCACTTAGGGCCTTCTAGGACCCTTCTAGGACCACGAGGAATTCTCTACAGACCCCTGGGACTTGCTTAAGGCCTTCTCGGACTCTTCTAGGACCACGAGAAACCATCTAGAGCCCCCTGGGACCCACTTAGGGCATTCTAGGTTCCTTCTAGATCCTTCTAGAAGGGCATTCTAGACCCTTCTAGAGTCTCCCAGGCCCATTCTAGAGGGCCCCAGAGTCCTTCTAGAGGGCCCCAGAGTCCTTCTAGAGGGCCCCAGAGTCCTTCTAGAGGGCCCCAGAGTCCTTCTAGAGGGCCCCAGAGTCCTTCTAGAGGGCCCCAGACCTCTCTGGTGGTCTCTCTCATGGGGAAAAAAGGAATGCAAATTAGCACAAAAATGGAATAGGAAAAAAAAAGAACTATGGACACAGGACAGATGCTGAAGACTGAAAAGCAAAGGATGAGAAAACAGAACAGAAAAATAAAAGAAAATGGGTACAGGGATGCCAAAGAACAAACATTGTACAGCAGCATAGTCAATGAAAGGAACCAAAAAGTCCAGCTCTAAAATGTTTGCTTCCTAGTCCCATCCCTGGCACAAAAGCTACGTCGCAGTGAAAACACTTACATTTCATGTAAGGATCCTCCCAGGCATTCAGCGGTGTGGCTCCCACTAAGAATGTGAGTCAGGATTAATAAAACACAGCTGCTCCCCAGGCCCTATTTATAACTTGGAGGGGCTCGCCCCGCCTTGTTCCCAGGTGATGGGTATGAAGGCCCTGAGGGTATATAAGCCACAGGCGTTTCCTTAGCCCCTTCTTCAGCTTCTGGTTTCCCTTGAGGTCAGAGCTTTGCTGCTGATTCAACTTGCTGTAGGTTTTGCTGAGGCTGTGCTGGAATGGTAAGCTTTTTTTTTTTTTCAGCATATGCAGCTGTATCTCCATTTATTTATTTATGTTTGTGTACAGGTGTATGTTTGGTTTTAGGTCAGTAATTTTGATTGAGTGTTGGAGTGGGTAAGATGTTTTAATACTTTCTTTTTTTTTTTTCTTTTCTTCCTGGATGGTTGGTCTTTGCTGAGGATTTCTGCTTATGGGATGATTTGTTGCTGTTCCTCGTTCTGTGTGGGATGGGTCCTAGAGTCTCTGCAGTTTGCAGCAGGAGCCTCATGGGTGAGAATAACCTGAAATTCAGTTTGTCAGCTTAGGGTGGGAAGGTGACTCTGTGGGCTGGTAGAAGATAGAAGGGGCCAGGGCAACCCTGGGAAGGGCTTAGAAAGACAAGCTCCTAAGCAACAGCAATAGAGAAGGGTTAGGGGGTTAAAATATAGGGTAGGTTCTGTTAGGAAGGAGTGGGGTTCTTTCTCTGATGCTGTAGGGGTGAAAAAGGGCTTTAATGGTTTAGGACTGGGGGAAAAATGGAGATGGGTTCATCAGTCTTTCTTGGGGCGGTTTGGCAGTCGGGTGCAAGTGCCATTCAGGTTTCTGTTGTTCTCGTCTCTCTGTAGTTGATGGGAGGTAATGATGAGGTTGAGACACTAAAAAAAGTAATCCCTAGGGCTCCGAGATATCTGCTCTGTTGTACCTTCTACTTATTGTGCTTCTTGATGAACTTCACATCCATCCTGTCTCCATCCCTCTGAATATCAGAGACCTCCCTAGTTAAAGGTGTGGACTCGCTGCCTGTCTGCAGAGGGATTCTGTTCCTCCTTTCCCTTGCATTTCTCAGGGAAGAGGCTGTATATTATTTTGGCTTGTAACAGTTTAGCAGCTGAGCAACTCTTCTTCAACTGGTCTGTGGGCACGCAAGCCTCCCTTATTAGTAGCGTTTTGGGTTTTTCCTGAATTTACCAGTGAGATTTGCTCTATTATTGGTCACAGCAGTTGTTACCTTGTCCCTGTTATCCGTTGTGGGTTTTTATGGTCATTGAGTTTCCAGTTTAGGTCCTTGAGGACTCAAATCCCGCTGTTGTGAGTTTTTCCTTGGCTGACCGTCTCTGCAATTCCAGTTGTTGTTGTTGTGATTCCTTTTCTTTCTTTTCAACTTTAACTTTAGCTTTCTGATTCAATTTTTTTGAAGCAGAGCAGCCCTAGAACCTGGGTTGGTCTCTGGGAGTAAAAAATTTAATTTAAAATTAAATTATAAAAATTAAAAAACAAAATTTACTCCCAGAGACCAAGCCAGGTTCTAGGGCTGCACCAGGCTATTCTCTCATTATTTTTCTTCTTTATATATCCACTAGTATACAGGAAAATCACCCTACCCCACCTCTCCACCACCTACCCCTAATTCCACCCCCTCACCCTAACTAACTAATCAATTATCCAAATAATTACGCAAATTAGGTAAAAAATTTTTATCTGCACCACACACTAAACATCCTAACCCCCCACCCAGCATGATCCCACTCCTCATCACCATGCCCCCTCCTCTCCCCACCCCCTGATGTTGCCATGACCTCATGTTGTCCCACCCACTGACCTCCAAAGCCCCCCAGGGCCCATCTAAATCCTCCCAGATGATTCTAGGGACCCTCAAGCCCTTTCTAAAGGCCCCCAAACCAATCTAGAGCCCCTCATGACACTTCTAAAGGCCCCCAGACCCTTCTAGAGCCCCCCAGGGCCATTCTAAAGCCTCACAGATCCTACTAGAGCCCCTCAAGGCCTTTTGAAAGGGCCCCAAACCACTCTAGTACCTACTAAGGCCCTTCTAAAGGCCCCCAGACCCTTCTAGAGTCCCTCATGACTCTTCTAATAGCCCCCAAATCCTTCTAGAGCCCCCCAGAGGCCTTTCTAAAGCCCCCAGACCAATCTAGAGCCCCTCATGACTATTCTGAAGGCCCCTAGGCCCTTCTAGAATAACCCAGGGCCTCTCTGTAGGCACCCAGACCCTTCTAGACCACCTCATGATCATTCTAAAGCCTTCAATGCGTTTCTAAAGGTGCCCAAACCATTCTAGAGCCCACTAAAGCCCTTCTAAAGGCCCTGAGACCCATCTAGAGCCCCTCATGACTCTTGTAAAGACCCCCCAGACCCTTCAAGAGCACCCTCGGGCACTTCTAATCACTCCCAGATCCTTCTAGAGCCCCCAAGGCCCCTCCTAAGGGCCCCCAGACCCTTCTAGAATGCCTACTTAACCTTCTTTAGGCCCCCAGACCATTCTAGAGCACCTCATGTCCCTTCTGGAAGCCCCCAGACCCTTCTAGAGAACCCTATGGCTCTTCAAAAGCCCCCCAACCATTCTAGAGCCCCTCAGGACGCTTCTAAAGGCCCCCAGACACATTTAGAGCCCACTAAACCCTTTTGAAGGAACCCAAATCCTTCTAGAGCCTCCCAGGGCCCATCTAGAGCATCCCAGGGCCCTTCTAAAGGCCCCCCGACCCTTCTAGAGCCCCCAAGGGCCTTTCTAAAAGCACCAAGACACTTCTAGAGCCCATCTGGACCATTCTAAAGGCCCCCAGACCCCTCTAGAGCACTTTTAAAGGCTCCTGGACCCATCTAGAGCTTCTCATGTCCTTTCTAAAAGCCCCCAGACCCTTCTAGAGCCCCCCAGAGACCTTCTAAAGGACCCTGGACCCTTATAGAGCTTCTCACGTCCCTTCTAAAAGACCCCAGACCCTTCTAGAGCTCCCCCGAGCCTTACTAAAGGCCCCTGGACCTATCTAGAGCCCCCCAGAGCCCTTCTAAAGGCCTCCAGACCATTCTAGAGCCCATCTGGACCATTCTAAAGGCCCCTAACCCTTCTAGAGACCCCCAGGACAATTCTAAAGGACCATCAACGCTTCTAGAGGCCCACAGAGTCCTTCTAAAGGCCCCCAGACCTTTCTAGAGTCCGCCAGGTCCCTTCGAAAGGTGCCCAGACACTTCTAGAGTCCCCGAGGGACACTCTAAAGGCCCCCAGACCCTCCTAGAGCACCTGAGGTGCATTCTCAGGGCCCCCATACCCTTCTAGAGCCTCTCATGTCCCTTCTAAAAGCCCCCAGACCTTTCTAGAGCCACCCAGGGACAATCTAAAGGCCCCCAGGTACTTCTAGTGCCCCCCAGGGCCCTTCTAAAAGCCCCCAGACCCTTCGAGTGCCCCCCAGAGACCTTCTAAAGGCCCCTGGACCCTTCTAGAGCTTCTCACGTCCCTTCTAAAAGACCCCAGACCCTTCTAGACCCCCCAGAGACATTCTAAAAGTGACCAGGCCATTCTAGAGCCCATCTGGACCATTCTAACGGCCTCCAGACCCCTCTAGAGCCCCCAGAACCCTTTTAAAGGCCCTTGGACCCTTCTAGAGCTTCTCACGTCCCTTCTAAAAGAACCCAGAATTTTCTAGAGCCCCCCAGAGACCTTCTAAAGGCGCCCAGACCCTTCTACAGCCTCTCACATCCCTTCTAAAAGACCCCAGACCCTTCTAGAGCCCCCCAGAGACATTCTAAAGGACCCTCGACCCTTCTAGAGCTTCTCACGTCCCTTCAACAAGACCCCAGACCCTTCTAGACCCCCCAGAGACGTTCTAAAGGCATCTAGACCCTTCTAAATCCTCCCAGACCCATTCTTATGGACCCTAGACACTTCTAGAGGGCCCCAGAGACCATCTAAAAGAACCCAGACCGCTAGAGAACCCAGAGAAATTCTAAAGGCCCCTGAACCATTCTAGAGCATCTCAGGTATCTGCTAAAGTCTCCCAGACCCTTTTAGAGCCCTCCAGAGACCTTCTAAAAGTCCCTGGACCCTTCTAGAGCTACCCACATCCCTTCTAAATGCCCCTGAGACTTCTAGAGCCCCCGAGAGACTTTCTAAAAGCACCAAGACCCTTCTAGAGCCAATCTGGACAATTCTAAAAGACCCCAGACCCTTCTAGAGAACCCAGACAGTTTCAAAAAGCCCCTGAACCCTTCTAGAGCTTCTCAAATCCATTCTAAAAGTCCCCAGACCCTTCTAGAGCCAACCAGGTCCAATCTAAAGACCTCTAGAGCACCCTGGGACCCCTTATGGCCTTCTAAGACCCTTCTAGGACCACGAGGAACCCTCTAGAGCCCTCAGGGAACCCCTTAGGGCCTTCCAGGACCCTTCTAGGACCACCAGGAACCCTCTAGAGCTCCCTGGGACCCCTTTAGGGTCTCCTAGAACCCTTCTAGGACCACGAGATACCCTCTAGAGCCCTCTGGGAACCACTTAGAGCCTTCTAGAATCCTTCTAGAACCACCACGAACCATCTAGAGCCCCCTGGGACACCATTAGGGCCTTCTAGGACCCTTCTAGGACCACCAGGAACCCTCTAGATACCCCTGGGACCCATTAGGGTTTTGTAGAACCCTTCTAGGACCACGAGGAACCCTCTAGAGCCCCCTGGGACACGCTTAGGGCCTTCTAGGACCCTTCTAGGACCACGAGGAACCCTCCTGAGCCCCCTGGGATCCCTTTAGGGCCTTCTAGGACCATTCTAGGTCCTCCAGGGACCCTCTAGAGCCCCCTGGGACTGCTTAGAGCCTTCTAGGACCCTTCTAGGAGCACCAGGAACACTCTAGAGCCCCCTGGGACCACTATAGGGCCTTCTAGGACCACGAGAAACACTCTAGAGCCCACTAAGACACACTTAGGGCCTTGTAGAACCATTGTAAGACACCGAGGAACCCTCTGGATAACCCTGGGACACCTTTAGGGCCTTCTAGGACCCTTCTAAGGCCCCCAGAGACCATCTATAGCCCCCTGGGACGTTTTAGAGCCTTCTAGGACCCTTCTAGGAGCCCCAGGAACCTTCTAGAGCCTACTGGAACCCACTTAGGGCCTTCTAGGAATATTCTAGAGCCCCCAAGGACCATCTAGAGCAATCTGGGACCATTTAGAGCCTTCTATGACACTTCTAGAGTCACCAGGAACCCTCTAGAGCCCCCTGGGAACAACTTAGGGCCTTCTGGGACCCTTCTAGGAGCCCTAGAAAAGCTCTAGAGCCCCCTGGGACATATGTAGGGCCTTCTCGGACTCCTCTAAACCACGAAAAACCCTCTAGAGCCCCCTGGGACCCTTTTAGGGCTTTCTAGGACCCTCCTAGGACCCACGGGTACCCTCTAGAGCCCTCTGGGACCCTTCTAGGGCTTTCTTGGACCCTTTTAGAATCACCAGGATCCCTCCAGAGTCCCCTGGGACCCTTCTAGGGCTTTCTAGGACACTTCTAGGACCACGAGGAACCCTCTAGAGCCCCCTGGGACCATTTTAGGGCCTTCTAGGACCCTTCTAGGACCACGAGAAACCATCTATAGCTCTCTGGGACCCCTTTAGGGCGTTCTAGGACTCTTCTAGGGTCCCCAGAGACCGTCTAGAGCCCCCTGGGATGCCTTAGAGCCTTCGAGGACCCTTCTAGGACCACGAGGAACCCTCTAGAGCCCCCTGGGACCCCCTTAGGGCATTCTAGGACCCTTCTAGGGCCCCCAGGGACCCTCTAGAGCCCCCTGGGACCCACTTAGGGCCTTCTAAGACCCTTCTAGGACCACCAGGAGCCCTCTAGAGCCCTCTGGGACACCTTTTTGCACATTCTAGGACACTTCTAGTGCCCACAGAGACCCTCTAGAGCTCCCTGGGAGTCTTTAGGGCCTACTAGGACCCTTCTAGGATCACCAGGAACCCTCTAGAGCCCTCTGGGACCCACTTAGGGCCTTCTAGGACCCTTCTAGGACCACGAGGAACCCTCTAGAGCCCCCTGGGACTTGCTTAAGGCCTTCTAGAACCCTTCTAGGACCAGGAGAAACACTCTACAGCCCCCTGGGACTCCCTTAGGGCCTCCTAGGATCATTGTAAGACCCTGGGGAACCCTCAAGAGCCTCGTAGGACCACCTAGGAGCCTTCTAGGACCCTTCTAGGACAACGAGGATCCCTCTAGAGCCCCCTGGGACACCTTAGAACATTCTAGGACCCTTCTATTACCACGAGGAAACCAGATAGAGCCCCCTGGGACCCACTTAGGGCCTTCTAGGACTATGGTAAGACCCCGGGGAACCCTCTAGAGCACCCTGCGTCCTCTTTAGGGCCTTCTAGTACACTTCTAGGGACCCAGGGACTTTCTAGAGCCCCCTGGTTCCCTTTAGAGCCTTCTAGAACCCTTCTAGGAGCCCCAGGAACCCTCTAGAGTATGCTGGGACCCCCTTAGGGCCTTCTAGAACCCTTCTAGGACCACAAGGAACCCCCTAGAGCCCACTGGGACCACTTTAGGGCTTTCTAGGACAATTTTAAGACTCTGGAAATCAATATAGATGCCCTGGGACACCTTACAGTATTCTAGGTCCCTTCTAGGACCCCAGGAGTATTCTAGAACACACTGGGACCCACTTAGGGCCTTCTAGGACCCTTTTAGGACCACCAGGAACCCTCTAGAGCCCTCTGGGACCCCCTTAGGTCCTTCTAGGACCCTTCTAGACCCCCCAGGAACCCTCTAGACCCTTCTGGGACCCCCTTAGGGCCTTCTAGCACCCTTCTAGGACCACGAGGAACTCTCTAGAGCCCACTGGGACCCCCTTAAGAACTTCAAGGACCCTTCTAGGACCACAAGAAACCATCTAGAACCCCTTGTGACTCACATAGGGCCTTCTAGGATCATTGTAAGACCCTGGGGAACCATCTAGAGCGTTGTTGGACCACTTAGAGCCTTCTAGGACTATTCTAGTACAACGAGGAACCCTCTAGAGCCCCCTGGGACCCCCTTAGGGCCTTCTAGGACAATTCTAGCACCCCCAGGGACCCTCTAGAGCCCCCTGGGACACACTTAGGGCCTTCTAGGACCCTTCTAGGACACAGGGAACCCTCAAGAGCCCCCTGGGACCCACTTAGGGCTTTCTAGGGCCATGGTAAGACCCTGGGGAACCCTCCAGAGCACCCTGGGTCCTCTTTAGTGCCTTCTATTACCCTTCTAGGGACCCCAGGGACCTTCTAGAGCCCCCTGGTTACCCTTTGAGCCTTCTAGAACCCTTCTAGGAGCCCCAGGAACCCTCTAGAGCCCACTGGGACCCCCTTAGGGCCTTCTAGGACCCTTCTAGGACCACAAGGAACCCTCTAGAGCCCCCTGGGACCCCTTTAGGGCCTTCTAGGACAATTCTAGGGCCGCCAGGGTCCGTCTAGAGCCCCCTGGGACCCCTTTAGGGCCTTCTAGGACCCTTCTAGGACCACCAGGAGCCCTCTAGATGCCCCTAGGACCCACTTAGGGCCTTCTAGGACTCTTCTAGTACCCCCAGGGACCCTCTAGAGCCCGCTGGGACCCTTTTAGGGCCTTCTAGGACCCTCCTAGGACCCACGGGTACCCTCTAGAGCCCTCTGGGACCCTTCTAGGGCTTTCTTGGACCCTTTTAGAATCACCAGGAACCCTCCAGAGTCCCTGGGACCCTTCTAGGGCTTTCTAGGACGCTTCTAGGACCACGAGGAACCCTCTAGAGCCCCCTGGGACAATTTTAGGGCCTTCTATGACCCTTCTAGGGCCACGAGAAACTATAGCTCTCTGGGACCCCTTTAGGGCGTTCTAGGACCCTTCTAGGGTCCCCAGAGACCGTCTAGAGCCCCCTGGGATGCCTTAGAGCCTTCGAGGACCCTTCTAGGACCACGAGGAACCCTCTAGAGCCCCCTGGGACCCCCTTAGGGCATTCTAGGACCCTTCTAGGGCCCCCAGGGACCCTCTAGAGCCCCCTGGGACCCACTTAGGGCCTTCTAAGACCCTTCTAGGACCACCAGGAGCCCTCTAGAGCCCTCTGGGACACCTTTTTGCACATTCTAGGACCCTTCTAGTGCCCCCAGAGACCCTCTAGAGCTCCCTGGGAGTCTTTAGGGCCTACTAGGGCCCTTCTAGGATCACCAGGAACCCTCTAGAGCCCTCTGGGACCCACTTAGGGCCTTCTAGAACACTTCTAGGACCACGAGGAACCCTCTAGAGCCCCCTGGGACCCCCTTAGATCTTTCTAGGACCCTTCTAGGGCCCCCAGGGACCCTCTAGAGCCCCCTGGGACTCCTTAGGGCCTACTAGGACCCTTCTAGGACCACGAGAAACCCTCTAGAGCCCCCTGGGACCTCCTTAGGTCCTTCTAGGACCGTTCTAGTGTCACCAGGAACTTTCTAGAGCCCGCTGGGACCCTTTTAGGGCCTTCTAGGACCCTTCTAGGACCACGAGGAACTCTCTAGAGCCTCCTGGGACTAGCTTAAGGCCTTCTAGGACTCTTCTAGGACCACGAGAAACCATCTAGAGCCCCCTGGGACTCACTTAGGGCATTCTAGGTTCATTTTAAGACCCTTGGGAACCCTCAAGAGCCTCGTGGTACCACTTAGAGCCTTGTAGGACCCTTCTAGGACCAGAAGGAACCCTCTAGGGCACCCTGGGACCCCTTTAGGGCGTTCTAGGACAATTCTAGCGCCCCCAGGGACCCTCAAGAGCCCCCTTGGACCCACTTAGGGCTTTCTAGGGCCATGGTAAGACCCTGGGGAACCCTCCAGAGAACCCTGGGTCCTCTTTAGTGCCTTCTAGTACCCTTCTAGGGTCCCCAGGGACCTTCTAGATCCCCCTGGGACCCCCTTAGGGCATTCTAGGACCCTTCTAGGGCCCCCAGGGACCCTCTAGAGCCCCCTGGGATGCCTTAGAGCCTTCGAGGATCCTTTTAGAATCACCAGGAACCCTCCAGAGTCCCCTGGGACCCTTCTAGGGCTTTCTAGGACCCTTCTAGGACCACGAGGAACCCTCTAGAGCCCCCTGGGACCATTTTAGGGCCTTCTAGGACCCTTCTAGGACCAAGAGAAACCATCTATAGCTCTCTGGGACCCCTTTAGGGCTTTTTAGGACTCTTCTAGGGTCCCCAGAGACCATCTAGAGACCCTGGGATGACTTAGAGCCTTCGAGGACCCTTCTAGGACCACGAGGAACCCTCTAGAGCCCCCTGGGACCCCCTTAGGGCATTCTAGGACCCTTCTAGGGCCCCCAGGGACCCTCAAGAGCCCCCTGGGACCCAATTAGGGCCTTCTAAGACCCTTCTAGGACCACCAGGAGCCCTCTAGAGCCCTCTGGGACACCTTTTTGCACATTCTAGGACACTTCTAGTGCCCCCAGAGACCCTCTAGAGCTCCCTGGGAGTCTTTAGGGCCTACTAGGACCCTTCTAGGATCACCAGGAACCCTCTAGAGCCCTCTGGGACCCACTTAGGGCCTTCTAGGACCCTTCTAGGACCACGAGGAACCCTCTAGAGCCCCCTGGGACTTGCCTAAGGCCTTCTAGAACCCTTCTAGGACCAGGAGAAACACTCTAGAGCCCCCTGGGACTCCCTTAGAGCCTTCTAGGATCATTGTAAGGCCCTGGGGTGCACTCAAGAGTCTCGTGGGACCCCTTAGAGCCTTCAAGGACCCTTCAAGGACCACGAGGATCCCTCTAGAGCCCCCTGGGACCCATTTAGGGCCTTCTAGGACCATTCTAGGACCACAAGGAACCGTCTAGAGCCCCCTGAGACACCTTAGGGCCTTCTAGGGCTCATCTAGTGCCCCCAGTGACCCTCTAGACCCCCCTGGAACTTGCTTAAGTTCTTCTAGAACCCTTCTAGGGCCACGAGGAACCCTCTAGAGCCCCCTGGGACCCACTTAGGGCCTTCTAGGTCCAAGGTAAAACCCCAGGGAACCCTCTAGAGCACCCTGGGTCCTATTTAAGGCCTTCTAGTACATTCTAGGGCCCCCAGGGACCTTCTAGAGCCCCCTGGGTCCCCTTTAAGGCTTTCTAGGACAATTCTAGGGCCGCCAGGGTCCCTCTAGAGCCCCCTGGGACCCCTTTAGGGCCTTCTAGGACCCTTCTAGGACCACCAGGAGCCCTCTAGAGCCCCCTAGGACCCACTTAGGGCCTTCTAGGGCTCTTCTAGTGCCCCCAGTGACCCTCTAGACCCCCCTGGAACTTGCTTAAGTTCTTCTAGAACCGTTCTAGGGCCACGAGTAACCCTCTAGAGCCCCCTGGGACCCACTTAGGGCCTTCTAGGTCCAAGGTAAAACCCCGGGGAACCCTCTAGAGCACCCTGGGTCCTATTTAAGGCCTTCTAGTACATTCTAGGGCCCCCAGGGACCCTCTAGAGCCCCCTGGGACCCTTTTAGGGCCTTCTAGGACCCTCCTAGGACCCACGGGTACCCTCTAGAGCCCTCTGGGACCCTTCTAGGGCTTTCTTGGACCCTTTTAGAATCACCAGGAACCCTCCAGAGTCCCCTGGGACCCTTCTAGGGCTTTCTAGGACCCTTCTAGGACCACGAGGAACCCTCTAGAGCCCCCTGGGACCATTTTAGGGCCTTCTAGGACCCTTCTAGGACCACGAGAAACCATCTATAGCTCTCTGGGACCCCTTTAGGGCGTTCTAGGACTCTTCTAGGGTCCCCAGAGACCGTCTAGAGCCCCCTGGGATGCCTTAGAGCCTTCGAGGACCCTTCTAGGACCACGAGGAACCCTCTAGAGCCCCCTGGGACCCCCTTAGGGCATTCTAGGACCCTTCTAGGGCCCCCAGGGACCCTCTAGAGCCCCCTGGGACCCACTTAGGGCCTTCTAAGACCCTTCTAGGACAACCAGGAGCCCTCTATAGCCCTCTGGGACACCTTTTTGCACATTCTAGGACACTTCTAGTGCCCCCAGAGACCCTCTAGAGCTCCCTGGGAGTCTTTAGGGCCTACTAGGACCCTTCTAGGATCACCAGGAACCCTCTAGAGCCCTCTGGGACACACTTAGGGCCTTCTAGGACCCTTCTAGGACCACGAGGAACCCTCTAGAGCCCCCTGGGACTTGCTTAAGGCCTTCTAGAACCCTTCTAGGACCAGGAGAAACACTCTAGAGCCCCCTGGGACTCCCTTAGGGCCTTCTAGGATCATTGTAAGACCCTGGGGAACCCTCAAGAGCCTCGTGGGACCCGTTAGAGCCTTCTAGGACCCTTCTAGGACCACGAGGATCCCTCTAGAGCCCCCTGGGACCCACTTAGGGCCTTCTAGGACCATTCTAGGACCACAAGGAACGGTCTAGAGCCCCCTGGGACACCTTAGGGCCTTCTAGGGCTCTTCTAGCACCCCCAGTGACCTTCTAGACCTCTCTGGAACTTGCTTAAGTCCTTCTAGAACACTTCTAGGGCCACGAGGAACCCTCTAGAGCCCCCTGGGACCCCCTTAGGGCCTTCTAGGTCCATGGTAAAACCCCGGGGAACCCTCTAGAGCACTCTGGGTCCTATTTAAGGCCTTCTAGTACACTTCTAGGGTCCCCAGGGACCTTCTAGAGCCCCCTGGGTCCCCTTAGGGCCTTTTAGAACCCTTCTAGGACGACAAGGAACCCTCTAGAGCCCCCTGGGACCCCTTTAAGGCCTTCTAGGACAATTCTAGGGCCGCCAGGGTCCGTCTAGGGCCCCCTGGGACCCCTATAGGGCCTTCTAGGACCCTTCTAGGATCACCAGGAGCCCTCTAGAGCCCCCTGGGACCCTTTTAGGGCCTTCTAGGACCCTCCTAGGACCCACGGGTACCCTCTAGAGCCCTCTGGGACCCTTCTAGGGCTTTCTTGGACCCTTTTAGAATCACCAGGATCCCTCCAGAGTCCCCTGGGACCCTTCTAGTGCTTTCAAGGACCCTTCTAGGACCACGAGGAACCCTCTAGAGCCCCCTGGGACCATTTTAGGGCCTTCTAGGACCCTTCTAGGATCACGAGAAACCATCTATAGCTCTCTGGGACCCCTTTCGGGCGTTCTAGGACTCTTCTAGGGTCCCCAGAGACCGTCTAGAGCCCCCTGGGATGCCTTAGAGCCTTCGAGGACCCTTCTAGGACCACGAGGAACCCTCTAGAGCCCCCTGGGATCCCCTTAGGGCATTCTAGGACTCTTCTAGGGCCCCCAGGGACCCTCTAGAGCCCCCTGGGACCCCCTTAGGGCTTTCTAAGACCCTTCTAGGACCACCAGGAGCCCTCTATAGCCCTCTGGGACCCTCTTTGCGCCTTCTAGGACCCTTCTAGTGCCCCCAGGGACACTCTAGAGACCCCTGGGACTCCTTAGGGCCTACTAGGACCCTTCTAAGACCACGAGAAACCCTCTAGAGCCCCCTGGGACCTCCTTAGGGCCTTCTAGGACCGTTCTAGGGTCACCAGGAACCATCTAGATCCCTCTGGGACCCACTTAGGGCATTCTAGGTTCATTTTAAGACCCTGGGGAACCCTCTAGAGCCTCGTGGTACCACTTAGAGCCTTGTAGGACCCTTCTAGGACCAGAAGGAACCCTCTAGAGCCCCCTGGGACCCCCTTAGGGCCTTCTAGGACAATTCTAGCGCCCCCAGGGACCCTCTAGAGCCCCCTGGGACACACTTAGGGCCTTCTAGGACTCTTCTAGGACCACGAGGAAACCAGATAGAGCCCCCTGGGACCCCCTTAGGACCTTCTAGGACCATGGTAAGACCCCGGGGAACCCTCTAGAGCACCCTGCGCCCTCTTTAGTGCCTTCTAGTACACTTCTAGGGACCCAGGGACCTTCTAGAGCCCCCTGGTTACCCTTTGAGCCTTCTAGAACCCTTCTAGGAGCCCCAGGAACCCTCTAGAGTCCTCTGGGACCCACTTAGGGCCTTCTAGGACCCTTCTAGGACCACGAGGAACCCTCTAGAGCCCCCTGGGACCCCCTTAGGGCATTCTAGGACCCTTCTAGGGCCCCCAGGGACCCTCTAGAACCCCCTGGGACCCCCTTAGGGCTTTCTAAGACCCTTCTAGGACCACCAGGAAGCCTCTATAGCCCTCTGGGACACCTCTTTCCGCCTTCTAGGACCCTTCTAGTGCCCCCAGGGACACTCTAGAGCCCCCTGGGACTCCTTAGGGCCTACTAGGACCCTTCTAGGACCACGAGAAAGCCTCTAGAGCCCCCTGGGACCTCCTTAGGTCCTTCTAGGACCGTTCTAGGGTCACCAGGAACCCTCTAGAGTCCCCTAGGACCCACTTAGGGCCTTCTAGGGCTCTTCTAGTGCCCCCAGTGACCCTCTAGACCCCCCTGGAACTTGCTTAAGTTCTTCTAGAACCCTTCTAGGGCCACGAGGAACCCTCTAGAGCCCCCTGGGACCCACTTAGGGCCTTCTAGGTCCAAGGTAAAACCCCGGGGAACCCTCTAGAGCACCCTGGGACCTATTTAAGGCCTTCTAGTACATTCTAGGGCCCCCAGGGACCTTCTAGAGCCCTCTGGGTCCCCTTTAAGGCTTTCTAGGACAATTCTAGGGCCGCCAGGGTCCCTCTAGAGCCCCCTGGGACCGCTTTAGGGCCTTCTAGGACCCTTCTAGGACCACCAGGAGCCCTCTAGAGCCCCCTGGGACCCACTTAGGGCCTTCTAGGACCATTCTAGGACCACAAGGAACCGTCTAGAGCCCCCTGGGACACCTTAGGGCCTTCTAGGACCCTTCTAGGACCACCAGGAGCCCTCTAGAGCCCCCTAGGACCCACTTAGGGCCTTCTAGTACACTTCTAGGGACCCAGGGACCTTCTAGAGCCCCCTGGTTACCCTTTGAGCCTTCTAGAACCCTTCTAGGAGCCCCAGGAACCCTCTAGAGTCCTCTGGGACCCACTTAGGGCCTTCTAGGACCACGAGGAACCCTCTAGAGCCCCCTGGGACCCCCTTAGGGCATACTAGGACCCTTCTAGGGCCCCCAGGGACCCTCTAGAACCCCCTGGGACCCCCTTAGGGCTTTCTAAGACCCTTCTAGGACCACCAGGAAGTCTCTATAGCCCTCTGGGACACCTCTTTCCGCCTTCTAGGACCCTTCTAGTGCCCCCAGGGACACTCTAGAGCCCCCTGGGACTCCTTAGGGCCTACTAGGACCCTTCTAGGACCACGAGAAAGCCTCTAGAGCCCCCTGGGACCTCCTTAGGTCCTTCTAGGACCGTTCTAGGGTCACCAGGAACCCTCTAGAGTCCCCTAGGACCCACTTAGGGCCTTCTAGGGCTCTTCTAGTGCCCCCAGTGACCCTCTAGACCCCCCTGGAACTTGCTTAAGTTCTTCTAGAACCCTTCTAGGGCCACGAGGAACCCTCTAGAGCCCCCTGGGACCCACTTAGGGCCTTCTAGGTCCAAGGTAAAACCCCGGGGAACCCTCTAGAGCACCCTGGGTCCTATTTAAGGCCTTCTAGTACATTCTAGGGCCCCCAGGGACCTTCTAGAGCCCCCTGGGTCCCCTTTAAGGCTTTCTAGGACAATTCTAGGGCCGCCAGGGTCCCTCTAGAGCCCCCTGGGACCCCTTTAGGGCCTTCTAGGACCCTTCTAGGACCACCAGGAGCCCTCTAGAGCCCCCTAGGACCCACTTAGGGCCTTCTAGGACTCTTCTAGGACCCCCAGGGACCATCTAGAGCCCCCTGGGACCCTTTTAGGGCCTTCTAGGACCCTCTTAGGACCCACGGGTACCCTCTAGAGCCCTCTGGGACCCTTCTAGGGCTTTCTTGGACCCTTTTAGAATCACCAGGAACCCTCCAGAGTCCCCTGGGACCCTTCTAGGGCTTTCTAGGACCCTTCTAGGACCACGAGAAACCCTCTAGAGCCCCCTGGGACCATTTTAGGGCCTTCTAGGACCCTTCTAGGACCACGAGAAACCATCTATAGCTCTCTGGGACCCCTTTAGGGCGTTCTAGGACTCTTCTAGGGTCCCCAGAGACCGTCTAGAGCCCCCTGGGATGCCTTAGAGCCTTCGAGGACCCTTCTAGGACCACGAGGAACCCTCTAGAGCCCCCTGGGACCCCCTTAGGGCATTCTAGGACCCTTCTAGGGCCCCCAGGGACCCTCTAGAGCCCCCTGGGACCCACTTAGGGCCTTCTAAGACCCTTCTAGGACCACCAGGAGCCCTCTATAGACCTCTGGGGCACATTTGCACATTCTAGGACACTTCTAGTGCCCCCAGAGACCCTCTAGAGCTCCCTGGGAGTCTTTAGGGCCTACTAGGACCCTTCTAGGATCACCAGGAACCCTCTAGAGCCCTCTGGGACCCACTTAGGGCCTTCTAGAACCCTTCTAGGACCACAAGGAACCCTCTAGAGGCCCCTGGGGCTTGCTTAAGGCCTTCTAGAACCCTTCTAGGACCAGGAGAAACACTCTAGAGCCCCCTGGGACTCCCTTAGGGCCTTCTAGGATCATTGTAAGACCCTGGGGAACCCTCAAGAGCCTCGTGGGACCCGTTAGAGCCTTCTAGGACCCTTCTAGGACCACGAGGATCCCTCTAGAGCCCCCTGGGACCCACTTAGGGCCTTCTAGGACCATTCTAGGACCACAAGGAACCCTCTAGAGCCCCCTGGGACCCCTTTAAGGCCTTCTAGGACAATTCTAGCGCCCCCAGGGACCCTCTAGAGCCCCCTGGGACCCCATTAGGGCTTTCTAGGGCCATGGTAAGACCCTGGGGAACCCTCCAGAGCACCCTGGGTCCTCTTTAGTGCCTTCTAGTACACTTCTAGGGCCCCCAGGGACCTTCTAGAGCCCCCTGGTTACCCTTTGAGCCTTCTAGAACCCTTCTAGGAGCCCCAGGAACCCTCTAGAGCCCGCTGGGACCCCCTTAGGGCCTTCTAGGACCCTTCTAGGACCACAAGGAACCCTCTAGAGCCCCCTGGGACCCCTTTAGGGCCTTCTAGGACAATTCTAGGGCCGCCAGGGTCCGTCTAGGGCCCCCTGGGACCCCTTTAGGGCCTTCTAGGACCCTTCTAGGACCACCAGGAGCCCTCTAGAGCCCCCTAGGACCCACTTAGGGCCTTCTAGGACTCTTCTAGTACCCCCAGGGACCCTCTAGAGCCGCCTGGGACCCTTTTAGGGCCTTCTAGGACCCTCCTAGGACCCACGGGTACCCTCTAGAGCCCTCTGGGACCCTTCTAGGCCTTTCTTGGACCCTTTTAGAATCACCAGGATCCCTCTAGAGCCCCCTGGGACCTCCTTAGGTCCTTCGAGGACCGTTCTAGGGTCACCAGGAACCCTCTAGAGCCCTCTGGGACCCACTTAGGGCCTTCTAGGACCCTTCTAGGACCACGAGAAACCATCTATAGCTCTCTGGGACCCCTTTAGGGCGTTCTAGGACTCTTCTAGGGTCCCCAGAGACCGTCTAGAGCCCCCTGGGATGCCTTAGAGCCTTCGAGGACCCTTCTAGGACCACGAGGAACCCTCTAGAGCCCCCTGGGACCCCCTTAGGGCATTCTAGGACCCTTCTAGGGCCCCCAGGGACCCTCTAGAGCCCCCTGGGACCCACTTAGGGCCTTCTAAGACCCTTCTAGGACCACCAGGAGCCCTCTAGAGCCCTCTGGGACACCTTTTTGCACATTCTAGGACACTTCTAGAGCCCCCAGAGACCCTCTAGAGCTCCCTGGGAGTATTTAGGGCCTACTAGGACCCTTCTAGGATCACCAGGAACCCTCTAGAGCCCCCTGGGACCCCCTTAGGGCATTCTAGGACCCTTCTAGGGCCCCCAGGGACCCTCTAGAACCCCCTGGGACCCCCTTAGGGCTTTCTAAGACCCTTCTAGGACCACCAGGAGCCCTCTATAGCCCTCTGGGACACCTCTTTGCGTCTTCTAGGACACTTCTAGTGCCCCCAGGGACACTCTAGAGCCCCCTGGGACTCCTTAGGGCCTACTAGGACCCTTCTAGGACCACGAGAAACCCTCTAGAGCCCCCTGGGACCTCCTTAGGTCCTTCTAGGACCGTTCTAGGGTCACCAGGAACCCTCTAGAGCCCGCTGGGACCCACTTAGGGTCTTCTAGGACCCTTCTAGGACCACGAGGAACTCTCTATAGCCCCCTGGGACTTGCTTAAGGCCTTCTAGGACTCTTCTAGGACCACGAGAAACCATCTAGAGCCCCCTGGGACACACTTAGGGCATTCTAGGTTCATTTTAAGACCCTGGGGAACCCTCTAGAGCCTCGTGGTACCACTTAGAGCCTTGTAGGACCCTTCTAGGACCAGAAGGAACCCTCTAGAGCCCCCTGGGACCCGCTTAGGACCTTCTAGGACAATTCTAGCGCCCCCAGGGACCCTCTAGAGCCCCCTGGGACACACTTAGGGCCTTCTAGGACCCTTCTAGGACACAGGGAACCCTCAAGAGCCCCCTGGGACCCCCTTAGGGGTTTCTAGGGCCATGGTAAGACCCTGGGGAACCCTTCAGAGCACCCTGGGTCCTCTTTAGTGCCTTCTAGTACCCTTCTAGGGCCTCCAGGGACCTTCTAGAGCCCCCTGGTTACCCTTTGAGCCTTCTAGAACCCTTCTAGGAGCCCCAGGAACCCTCTAGAGCCCGCTGGGACCCCCTTAGGGCCTTCTAGGACCCTTCTAGGACCACAAGGAACCCTCTAGAGCCCCCGGGACCCCTTTAGGGCCTTCTAGGACAATTCTAGGGCCGCCAGGGTCCGTCTAGAGCCCCCTGGGACCCCTTTAGGGCCTTCTAGGACCCTTCTAGGACCACCAGGAGCCATCTAGAGCCCCCTAGGACCCACTTAGGGCCTTCTAGGACTCTTCTAGTACCCCCAGGGACCCTCTAGAGCCGCCTGGGACCCTTTTAGGGCCTTCTAGGACCCTCCTAGAACCCACGGGTACCCTCTAGAGCCCTCTGGGACCCTTCTAGGGCTTTCTTGGACCCTTCTAGGACCACGAGGAACCCTCTAGAGCCCCCTGGGACCATTCTGGGCCTTCTAGGACCCTTCTAGGACCACGAGAAACCATCTATAGCTCTCTGGGACCCCTTTAGGGCGTTCTAGGACCCTTCTAGGGTCCCCAGAGACCGTCTAGAGCCCCCTGGGATGCCTTAGAGCCTTCGAGGACCCTTCTAGGACCACGAGGAACCCTCTAGAGCCCCCTGGGACCCCCTTAGGGCATTCTAGGACCCTTCTAGGGCCCCCAGGGACCCTCTAGAGCCCCCTGGGACCCACTTAGGGCCTTCTAAGACCCTTCTAGGACCACCAGGAGCCCTCTAGAGCCCTCTGGGACACTTTTTTGCACATTCTAGGACACTTCTAGTGCCCCCAGAGACCCTCTAGAGGTCCCTGGGAGTCTTTAGGGCCTACTAGGACCCTTCTAGGATCACCAGGAACCCTCTAGAGCCCTCTGGGACCCACTTAGGGTCTTCTAGGCCCCTTCTAGGACCACGAGGAACCCTCTAGAGCCCCCTGGGACTCCCTTAGGGCATTCTAGGACCCTTCTAGGGCCCCCAGGGACCCTCTAGAGCCCCCTGGGACCGCCTTAGGGCTTTCTAAGACCCTTCTAGGACCACCAGGAGCCCTCTATAGCCCTCTGGGACCCTCTTTGCGCCTTCTAGGACCCTTCTAGTGCCCCCAGGGACACTCTAGATACCCCTGGGACTCCTTAGGGCCTACTAGGACCCTTCTAGGACTACGAGAAACCCTCTAGAGCCCCCTGGGACACACTTAGGGCCTTCTAGGACCCTTCTAGGACACAGGGAACCCTCTAGAGCCCCCTGGGACCCCCTTAGGGCATTCTAGGACCCTTCTAGGGCCCCCAGGGACCCTCTAGAGCCCCCTGGGACCCACTTAGGGCCTTCTAAGACCCTTCTAGGACCACCAGGAGCCCTCTAGAGCCCTCTGGGACACCTTTTTGCACATTCTAGGACACTTCTAGAGCCCCCAGAGACCCTCTAGAGCTCCCTGGGGGTCTTTAGGGCCTACTAGGGCCCTTCTAGGATCAGCAGAAACCCTCTAGAGCCCTCTGGGACCCACTTAGGGCCTTCTAGGACACTTCTAGGACCACGAGGAACCCTCTAGAGCCCCCGGGACCCCCTTAGGGCATTCTAAGACCCTTCTAGGACCACCAGGAGCCCTCTATAGCCCTCTGGGACCCTCTTTGCACCTTCTAGGACCCTTCTAGTGCTCCCAGGGACACTCTAGAGCCCCCTGGGACTCCTTAGGGCCTACTAGGACCCTTCTAGGACCACGAGAAACCCTCTAGAGCCCCCTGGGACCTCCTTAGGTCCTTCGAGGACCGTTCTAGGGTCACCAGGAACCCTCTAGAGCCCTCTGGGACCCACTTAGGGCCTTCTAGGACCCTTCTAGGACCACAAGGAACCCTCTAGAGCCCCCTGGGACCCCTTTAGGGCCTTCTAGGACAATTCTAGGGCCGCCAGGGTCTCTCTAGAGCCCTCTGGGACCCCTTTAGGGCCTTCTAGGACCCTGCTAGGACCACCAGGAGCCCTCTAGAGCCCCCTAGGACCCACTTAGGGCCTTCTAGGACTCTTCTAGTACCCCCAGGGACCCTCTAGAGCCCCCTGGGACCCTTTCAGGACCATCTAGGACCCTCCTAGGACCCACGGGTACACTCTAGAGCCCTCTGGGACCCATCTAGGGCTTTCTTGGACCCTTTTAGAATAACCAGGAACCCTCCAGAGTCCCCTGGGACCCTTCTAGGGCTTTCTAGGACCACGAGGAACCCTCTAGAGCCCCCTGGGACCCCTTTAGGGCATTCTAGGACTCTTCTAGTGTCCCCAGAGACCGTCTAGAGCCCCCTGGGATGCCTTAGAGCCTTCGAGGACCCTTCTAGGACCACGAGGAACGCTCTAGAGCCCCCTGGGACCCCCTTAGGGCATTCTAGGACCCTTCTAGGGCCCCCAGGGACCCTCTAGAGCCCCCTGGGACCCACTTAGGGCCTTCTAAGACCCTTCTAGGACCACCAGGAGCCCTCTATAACCGTCTGGGACACCTTTTTGCACATTATAGGACACTTCTAGTGCCCCCAGAGACCCTCTAGAGCTCCCTGGGAGTCTTTAGGGTCTACTAGGGCCCTTCTAGGATCACCAGGAACCCTCTAGAGCCCTCTGGGACCCACTTAGGGCCTTCTAGGACCCTTCTAGGACCACAAGAAACCCTCTAGAGCCCCCTGGGACCAACTTAGGGCATTCTAGGACCCTTCTAGGGCCCCCAGGGACCCTCTATAGCCCCCTGGGACCCACTTAGGGCTTTCTAAGACCCTTCTAGGATCACCAGGAGCCCTCCATAGCCCTCTGGGACCCACTTTGCGCCTTCTAGGACCCTTCTAGTGCCCCCAGGGACACTCTAGAGCCCCCTGGGACCCACTTAGGGCCTTCTAGGACCCTTCTAGGACCACGAGGAACCCTCTAGAGCCCCCTGGGACCTGCTTAGGTCCTTCTAGGACCGTTCTAGGGTCACCAGGAACCCTCTAGAGCCCTCTGGGACCCCCTTAGGGCCTTCTAGGACCCTTCTAGGACCACGAGGAACCCTCTAGAGCCCCCTGGGACCTCCTTAGGTCCTTCTAGGACCGTTCTAGGGTCACCAGGAACCCTCTAGAGCCCGCTGGGATCCCTTTAGGGCCTTCTAGGACAATTCTAGGGCCGCCAGGGTCAGTCTAGAGCCCCCTGGGACCCCTTTAGGGCCTTCTAGGACCCTTCTAGGACCACCAGGAGCCCTCTAGACCCCCCTAGGACCCACTTAGGCCCTTCTAGGACTCTTCTAGTACCCCCAGGGACCCTCTAGAGCCCCCTGGGACCCTTTTAGGGCCTTCTAGGACCCTCCTAGGACCCACGGGTACCCTCTAGAGCCCTCTGGGACCCTTCTAGGCCTTTCTTGGACCCTTTTAGAATCACCAGGAACCCTCCAGAGTCCCCTGGGACCCTTCTAGGGCTTTCTAGGACCCTTCTAGGACCACGAGGAACCCTCTAGAGCCCCCTGGGACCATTTTAGGGCCTTCTAGGACCCCTCTAGGACCACGAGGAACCCTCTAGAGCCCCCTGGGACCTCCTTAGGTCCTTCGAGGACCGTTCTAGGGTCACCAGGAACCCTCTAGAGCCCGCTGGGACCCACTTAGGGCCTTCTAGGACCCTTCTAGGACCACGAGGAACTCTCTAGAGCCACCTGGGACTTGCTTAAGGCCTTCTAGGACTCTTCTAGGACCACGAGAAACCATCTAGAGCCCCCTGGGACCCACTTAGGGCATTCTAGGTTCATTTTAAGACCCTGGGGAACACTCTAGAGCCACGTGGTACCACTTAGAGCCTTGTAGGACCCTTCTAGGACCAGAAGGAACCCTCTAGAGCCCCCTGGGACCCCCTTAGGTCCTTCTTGGACAATTCTAGCGCCCCCAGGGACCCTCTAGAGCCCCCTGGGACACACTTAGGGCCTTCTAGGACCCTTCTAGGACACAGGGAACCCTCAAGAGCCTCCTGGGACCCACTTAGGGCTTTCTAGGGCCATGGTAAGACCCTGGGGAACCCTCCAGAGCACCCTGGGTCCTCTTTAGTGCCTTCTAGTACCCTTCTAGGGCTCCCAGGGACCTTCTAGAGCCCCCTGGTTACCCTTTGAGCCTTCTAGAACCCTTCTAGGAGCCCCAGGAACCCTCTAGAGCCCGCTGGGACCCCCTTAGGGCCTTCGAGGACCCTTCTAGGACCACAAGGAACCCTCTAAAGCCCCCTGGGACCCCTTTAGGGCCTTCTAGGACAATTCTAGGGCCGCCAGGGTCAGTCTAGAACCCCCTGGGACCCCTTTAGGGCCTTCTAGGACCCTTCTAGGACCACCAGGAGCCCTCTAGACCCCCCTAGGACCCACTTAGGGCCTTCTAGGACTCTTCTAGTACCCCCAGGGACCCTCTAGAGCCCCCTGGGACCCTTTTAGGGCCTTCTAGGACCCTCCTAGGACCCACGGGTACCCTCTAGAGCCCTCTGGGACCCTTCTAGGGCTTTCTTGGACCCTTTTAGAATCACCAGGAACCCTCCAGAGTCCCCTGGGACCCTTCTAGGGCTTTCTAGGACCCTTCTAGGACCACGAGGAACCCTCTAGAGCCCCCTGGGACCATTTTAGGGCCTTCTAGGACCCTTCTAGGACCACGAGGAACCCGCTAGAGCCCTCTGGGACCCCTTTAGGGCATTCTAGGACTCTTCTAGGGTCCCCAGAGACCATCTAGAGCCCCCTGGGATGCCTTAGAGCCTTCGAGGACCCTTCTAGGACCACGAGGAACCCTCTAGAGCCCCCTGGGACCCCCTTAGGGCATTCTAGGACCCTTCTAGGGCCCCCAGGGACCCTCTAGAGCCCCCTGGTTACCCTTTGAGCCTTCTAGAACCCTTCTAGGAGCCCCAGGAACCCTCTAGAGCCCGCTGGGACCCCCTTAGGGCCTTCTAGGACCCTTCTAGGACCACAAGGAACCCTCTAAAGCCCCCTGGGACCCCTTTAGGGCCTTCTAGGACAATTCTAGGGCCGCCAGGGTCAGTCTAGAGCCCCCTGGGACCCCTTTAGGGCCTTCTAAGACCCTTCTAGGACCACCAGGAGCCCTCTATAGCTCTCTGGGACACCTTTTTGCACATTCTAGGACACTTCTAGTGCCCCCAGAGACCCTCTAGAGCTCCCTGGGAGTCTTTAGGGCCTACTAGGGCCCTTCTAGGATCACCAGGAACCCTCTAGAGCCCTCTGGGACCCACTTAGGGCCTTCTAGGACCTTTCTAGGACCACGAGGAACCCTCTAGAGCCCCCTGGGACCCCCTTAGGGCATTCTAGGACCCTTCTAGGGCCCCCAGGGTCCTTCTAGAGCCCCCTGGGACCCACTTAGGGCTTTCTAAGACCCTTCTAGGACCACCAGGAGCCCTCTATAGCCCTCTGGGACCCTCTTTGCGCCTTCTAGGACCCTTCTAGTGCCCCCAGGGACACTCTAGAGCCCCCTGGGACTCCTTAGGTCCTACTAGGACCCTTCTAGGACCACGAGAAACCCTCTAGAGCCCCCTGGGACCTCCTTAGATCCTTCTAGGACCGTTCTAGGGTCACCAGGAACCCTCTAGAGCCCTCTGGGACCCACTTAGGGCCTTCTAGGACCCTTCTAGGACCACGAGGAACCCTCTAGAGCCCCCTGGGACTTGCTTAAGGCCTTCTAGAACCCTTCTAGGACCAGGAGAAACACTCTAGAGCCCCCTGGGACTCCCTTAGGGCCTTCTAGGATCATTATAAGACCCTGGGGAACCCTCAAGAGCCTCGTGGTACCACTTAGAGCCTTCTAGGACCCTTCTAGGACCATGAGGATCCCTCTAGAGCCCCTGGGACCCACTTAGGGCCTTCTAGGACCATTCTAGAACCACAAGGAACCGTCTAGAGCCCCCTAGGATACCTTAGGGCCTTCTAGGGCTCTTCTAGCGCCCCCAGGGACCCTCTAGATCCCCCTGGAACTTGCTTAAGTCCTTCTAGAACCCTTCTAGGGCCACGAGGAACCCTCTAGAGCCCCCTGGGACCCCCTTAGGGCCTTCTAGGTCCATGGTAAAACCCCGGGGAACCCTCTAGAGCACCCTGGGTCCTATTTAAGGCCTTCTAGTACCCTTCTAGGGCCCCCAGGTACTTTCTAGAACCCCCTGGGCCCCCCTTAGGGCCGTCTAGGACCCTTCTCGGACAACCAGGAACCTTCTAGAGCCCCCTGGGACTTGCTTAAGTCCTTCTAGGACTCTTCTAGGACCACGAGGAAACCAGATAGAGCCCCCTGGGACCCACTTAGGGCCTTCTAGGACCATGGTAAGACCCCGGGGAACCCTCTAGAGCACCCTGCGTCCTCTTTAGGGCCTTCTAGTACACTTCTAGTGACCCAGGGACTCTCTAGAGCCCCCTGGTTCCCCTTAGAGCCTTCTAGAACCCTTCTAGGAGCCCCAGGAACCCTCTAGAGCCCGCTGGGATCCCCTTAGGGCCTTCTAGGACCCTTCTAGGACCACAAGGAACCCTCTAGAGCCCCCTGGGACCCCTTCAGGGCCTTCTAGGACAATTCTAGGGCCGCCAGGGTCCTTCTAGAACCCCCTGGGACCACTTTAGGGCTTTCTAGGACCATTTTAAGACTCTGGAAATCAATATAGAGCGTCCTGGGACACCTTAGAGCATTCTAGGTCCCTTCTAGGACCCCAGGAATCTTCTAGAACCCCCTGGGACCCACTTAGGGCCTTCTAGGACCCTTTTAGAACCACCAGGAACCCTCTAGAGCCCTCTGGGACCCCCTTAGGTCCTTCTAGGACCCTTCTAGACCCCCCAGGAACCCTCTAGATCCCTCTGGGACCCCCTTAGGGCCTTCTAGCACCCTTCTAGGACCACGAGGAACTCTCTAGAGCCCACTGGGACCCCCTTAAGAACTTCAAGGACCCTTCTAGGACCACAAGAAACCATCTAGAACCCCTTGGGACTCACATAGGGCCTTCTAGGATCATTGTAACACCCTGGGGAACCATCTAGAGCGTCGTGGGACCACTTAGAGCCTTCTAGGACGATTCTAGTACCACGAGGAACCCTCTAGAGCCCCCTGGGACCCATTTAGGGCCTTCTAGGACCCTTCTAGGACCACGAGGAACCCTCTAGAGCCCCCTAGGACCCCCTTAGGGCCTTCTAGGACTCTTCTAGCACCCCCAGGGACCCTCTAGAGCCTCCTGGAACCACATAGGAGCTTCTAGGACCCTTTTAGGACCACGAGGAACCCTTTAGATCCCCCGGGGACCTTTTTAGGGCCTTCTAGGACAATTCTAGGACCACCAGAAACCCTCTAGAGCTCCCTGGGACCCTATTAGGGCCTTCTAGGTCCCTTCTAGGACGTCGAGGAACCCTTTAGATCCCCCGGGGACCTTTTTAGGGCCTTCTAGGACAATTCTAGGACCACCAGGAACCGTCTAGAGCCATCTGGGGCCCTCTTAGGACATTCTAGTGCCCTTCTAGGACCACGAAGAACTTTCCATAGCCCCCTTGGACCCCTTTAGGACCTTCTGGGACCCTCCTAGACCACGAGGAACCCTCTCGACCGCCTGGGACCCCCTTAGGGCCTACTAGGACTATTGTAAGACCCCAGGGACCCCTCTAGAGTCACCTGGGAACACTTTACGGCCTTCTAAGACCCTTCTAGGACCACAAGGAACCTTCTAGAGCCCCCTGGGACCCCCTTAGAGCCTTCTAGGACCTTTCTAGGAGCCCCAGAAAACTTTAGAGCCCCCTGGGACTGACTTAGGACATTCTAGGTGTCTTCTAGGACTCGTAGAACCCTCTCGAGCCCCCTGGAACCCCCTTAAGGCCTTCTAGGACCCTTCTAGGAGCACCAGGAACACTCTAGAGCCCCCTAGGACCCACTTAGGGCCTTCTAGAACCCTTCTTGGACCCCCAGGGACCCTCTGGAACCCACTGGGCCCCACTTAGGGCCTTCTACGACCCTTCTAGAACCATGGGAAACCCTCTGGAGCCCCCTGGGACACCCTTAGGGCCTTCCAGGACCCTTCTAGGACCACGAGAAACCCTCTAGAGCCCCCTGGGACTCACTTAGGGCATTCTAGGACAATTTCAATACTCCGGGGAACAATCTAGAGTCCCCTGGGTCCCCTTAGAGCATTCTAGGACCATTCTAGGAGACACAGGAACACTCTAACACCCCCGGGACCCCCATAGGGCCTTCTAGGACCTTTCTAAGACCACGAGGAATCCTCTGGATCTCCCTGGGGCCCCCTTAGGGCCTTCTAGGACCCTTCTAGGACCACAAGGAACCCTCTAGAGCCCTCTGTGACACATTTTGTGCCTCCTAGGAGAATTTTAGTGCCCCCAGGGACCCTCTAGACCCCCTGTGACCCCCTTAGGGCCTTCTAGGACAATTCTAGGGCCCCCAGGGACACTCTAGAGCCCCGTGGGACCCCTTAGAGCATTCTAGGACACTTCTAGGAGCCCCAGGAACCTTCTAGAACCCTCTGGGACCCACTTAGGCCCTTCTAGGACCCTTCCAGGACCACCAGGAACCTTCTAAAGCCCTCTGGGACCCCCTTAAAGCCTTCTAGGACCCTTCTAGTGCTCCCAGGAACCCTCTAGAGCCCCCTGGGACCCCTTTATGGCCTTCTAAGACCCTTCTAGGACCACAAGAAACACTCTAGAGCCCCCAGGGACTCCCTTAGGGCCTTCTAGGACCCTTCTAGGATCACCAGGATCCCTTTAGAGCCTTCTGGGACCCACTTAGGTCCTTCTAGTACCGTTCTAGGACCACGAGAAACTCTCTACAGCCCCCTGGGATGCCCTTAGGGCCTTCTAGGACCCTTCTAGGACCATGAGAAACCATCTAGAGCTCCCTGGGAACCCCTTATGGCCTTCTAGGATCATTGTAAGACCCCGGGGAACCCTCTAGAGCTCCCTGAGACCTCTTTAGGCCCTTCTAGGGCCCTTCTAGGACCACCAGGGACACTCTAGAGCACTCTGAGACCCCCTTAGGGCCTTCTAGGACCCTTCTAGTGCCCCCAGGGACTTTCTAGAGCCCCCTGGGACCCCTTTAGGTCCTTCTAGGACCCTTCTAGGGCCACCAGGGACACTCTAGAGCCCCCTGGGACCTCCTTAGGGCCTGCTAGGTGTCTTCTACGACCACGAGGAACCATCTAGAATCCCCTGGGACCACTTAGGACCTTCTAGGACAATTGTATGACCCCGGGAAAACCCCTAGAGTCGTCTGTGACCCCCTTAGGGTCTACTAGAACCATTGTAAGACCCCAGGGAACACTCTAGAGTCCCCTAGAACTCCTTAAGGCCTTCTAGGACCCTTCTAGGACCACGAGAAACCCTCTAGAGCCCCCAGGGACTCCCTTAGGGCCTTCTAGGACCCTTCTAGGATCACCAGGAACCCTCTAGAGCCATCTGGGACCCACTTAGGACCTTCTAGGACCACGAGAAACCATCTAGAGCCCCCTGGGACTCCTTAGAGCCTTCTAGGACCCTTCTAGGAGTCCCTGAATCCCTCTAGAGCCCCATGGGACCCTCTTAGGTCCTTCTAGGACACTTCAAACACCACCAGCATCCCTCTAGAGCCCCCTGGGAAGCATTTAGGGCCTTCTAAGACCCTTCTAGGACCACGAGGAACCCTCTAGAGCCCCCTGGGACCATTTTAGGGCCTTCTAGGTCCCTTCTAGGACCACTAGGAACCATGTAGACCCCCTGGGACCCTTTAGGACCTTCTAGGACCATTGTAAGACCATGGGGAACCCTGTAGAGCCCTCTGGGACCCCCTTAGGACCTTCTAGGACCCTTCTAGGACCACCAGGATCCCTCTAGAGCCCCCTGGAACCACCTTAGGGCCTTCTAAAACCCTTCTAGGACCTTGAGGAACCCTCTAGAGCTCTTTGGGACCCCTATAGAAGGGTCTGGAGGCCTTCAGAAGGGTCTGGATGGGCTCTAGAAAGGTCTGGGGGCCTTCAGAATGGCCCTGGGGGGATCTAGAAGGGTCTGGAGGCCTTCAGAAGGGTCCTGAGTGGCTCTAGAAGGGTCTGGGGGCCTTCAGAAGGGCTCTGGGGGGATCTAGAAGGGTCTGGAGGCCTTCCGAAGGGTCCTGAGCGGCTCTAGAATGGTCTGGGGGCATTCAGAAGGGTCTGGATGGGCTCTAGAAGGGTCTGGGGTCCTTCAGAATGGCCCTGGGGGGATCTAGAATGGTCTGGAAGCCATCAGAAGGGCCCTGAGTGGCTCTAGAACCGTCTGGGGGCATTCAGAATGGCCCAGGGGAACTAGAAGGGTCTGGAGACCTTCAGAAGGGTCCTGAGCGGCTCTAGAAGGGTCTGGGGGCCTTCAGAAGGGCCGTGGGTGGGCTCTAGAAGGGTCTGGGTGCCTTCAGAAGGGCCCCGGGTGGGCTCTAGAAGGGTCTGGAGGCCTTCAGAAGGGTTCTGAGGGGTCCTAGAAGGGTCCAACTTGGATCTCAAACGGTCTAGGGCCTTCAGATTGGTCCTGGGGGGCTCTAGAAGGGTCTTGGAACCTTCATAAAGGTCCTGACTGGCTCTAGAAGGGTTCTGAGGGGCTCTAGAAGGGTCTGGGGGCATTCAGAAGGGTCCTGAGGGGCTCTAGAAGGGTCTGGGAGCCTTTAGAAGGGTCCTCGGGGGCTCTAGAAAGTCATAGAAGGGTCTTAGAAGGCCCTAACAGCGTCCCAGGGTGCTCCAGAGGGTTTCCAGAAGTCTTAGAAGAGTCCTACAAGGACCTAAGGAGGTCCCAGGGGGCTCCAGAGGCTTCCTGGTGACTCTAGAAGGGTCCTTGAAAGCCCTAAGTGGGTCCCAGGTGGATCTAGCGGGTACCTGTGGGTTCTAGAAGGTTCCTAGAAGGTCGTAAGGGGGTCCCAGGGGGCTCTAGAGGGTTCCTGGTGGTCCTAGAAGGTTCCTAGAAGGTCCTAAGGGGGTCCCAGAGTGCTCTAGAGGTATCCTCGTGGTCGTAGAAGGTTCCTATAAGGTTCTAAGGGGGTCTCAGGGGGCTCTAGATGGTTCCTCGTGGTCCTAGGAGGGTCCTAGAAAGCCCTAAGCGGGTCCCAGGAGGCTCTAGAGGGTTCCTGGTGACTCTAGAAGGGTCCCAGTAAGCCCTAGAAAGGTCCCAGGGGGCTCTAGAGGGTTCCTGGAGACCCTAGAAGAGTCCCAGAAAGCCCTAGAAGGGTCCCACGGGGCTCTAGAGGGTTCTCGTGGGTCCTAGAAGGGTTCTAGAAGGCCCTAAGGGTGCCCAGAGGACTCCAGAGGATTCTTCGTGGTCCTAGAAGAGCTCTAGAAGGCACTAAATGGGTCCAAGGTTGCTCTAGAGGGTTCCTCATGGTCTTAGAAGCGTCCGAGAAGGCCCTAAGTGGGTCCCGGGGGGCTCCAGAGGGTCCTTGGGGCACTAGAAGGGTCCTAGAAGGAATTAAGTGGGTCTCAGGTGGCTCTAGGGGTTTCCTCGTTGTCCTAGAAGGGTCCTAGGAGGCCCTAAGTGGGTCCCAGGGGGCTCTAGAGGGTTCAATGTGTTCCTAGAATAACCCAGAAGGCCCTAAGGAGGTCCCAGGTGGCTCTAGATGGTTTCTCGTGGTCCTAGAAGGGTCATAGAAAGCTCTAAGGGGGTCCTAGGGAGCTCTAGAGGGTTCCTCGTGGTGCTAGAATGTTCCTAGAAGGCTCTAAGGGGGTCCCAAAGAGCTCTAGAGGGTTCTTCGTGGTCTTAGAAGCATCTGAGAAGACCTTAAGGGGGTCCCAGAGGGCTCTAGAAGGTCCCTGGGGGCCCTAGAAAGGTCCTAGAAGGCCCTAAGAAGGTCCCAGGTGCCTCTAGAGAGTTCCTCGTGGTCTTAGAAGGGTTCTAGAAGGCCCTATGTGGTCCCAGGGGGCTCTAGAGGGTCCCTGGGACACTAGAAGTGTCCTAGAAGGCCCTAAGTGGGTCTCAGGGTGCTCTAGGGGGTTCCTCGTTGTCCTAGAAGTGTCCTAGGAGGCCCTAAGTGGGTCCCAGGGGGCTCTAGAGGGCTCCTGGTGACTCTAGAAGTCTCCTATAAAGCTCTAGAAGGGTCCCAGGGGGCTCTAGAGGGTACATGGTGACACTAGACGGGTCCTAGAAAGACCTAGAATGGTCCCAGAGGGCTCTAGAGGGTTCCCTTGGGTCCTAGAAGCGTCCTAGAAGGCCCTAAAGGGGTCCCAGGGGGCTCTAGATGGTTCCTCGTGGTCTTAAAAGGGTCTTAGAAGGCCCTAAATGGGTCCCAGAGGGCTCTAGAGGGTTCCTCGTCGTTCTAAAAGGGTCCTATAAGGCCCTAAGGGGGTCCCAGGGGTCTCTAGAGGGTTTCTCGTGGTCCTAGAATGCTCCTAGAAAACACTAAGGGGGTCCCGGGGGTTCTACATGGTTTCTTGTGGTCCTAGAAGACACCTAGAAGGGTCTAAGTGGGTCCCAGGGGGCTCTAGAGGGTTTCTCGTGGTCCTTGAAGGGTCCTAGACGGTCCTAAAGTGGTCCGAGGGAGTTCTAGAGGGTTCCTGGTTACTCTAGAAGTGTCCTAGAAAGCCCTAGAAGGGTCCAATGGGGCTCCAGATGTTTCCCTGTGGTCCTTGAATGGTCCTAGAAGGCCCTAAAATGGTCCCAGGGGGTTCTAGAGGGTTCCTGGTACTCCTAGAAGAGTCCTATAAGGATCCATGCAGTCCCAGGGGGTTCTAGAGGGTCCCTGGGGGCCCTAGAAGGGTCCTAGAATGCCCTAAAGGGGTCCCAGGGGGCTCTAGATTGTTCCCATGGTCTTAAAATTGTGCTAGAAGGCCCTAAGTTTGTCCAAGGGGTCTCTAGAAGGTTTCTCGTGGTCCTAGAAGGGTCCTAGAAGGTCCTAACGGGGTCCAAGGGAGCTCTAGAGGGTTCCTGGTGACTCTAGAATTGTCCTAGAAAACCCTAGAAGGGTCCCAGGGGGCTCTAGAGGGTTCTTTGTGGTCCTAGAAGGGCCCTAGAATGCCCTAAAGTGGTCCCAAGTGGTTCTAGAGGGTTCCTGGTGCTCCTAGAATGGTCCTGGAAGGCTCTAAGCGGTCCCAGGAGACTCTAGAGGGTCACTGGAGGACCTAGAAGTGTCCTAGAATGCCCGAAGTGGGTGCCAGGGGGCTCTAGATGGTTACTGTGGGTCCTGGAAGGGTCCTAGAAGGCCCTAAGGGGTTCCCAGGGGGCTCTAGAGAGTTCCTCGAGGACCTGGAAGGGTTCCACAAAGCCCAAAGGTGTCCCAGTGGGCTCTAGAGGGTTTCTGGTGGTCCTAGAAGTTTCCTAGAATGCCCTAAGTGGGTCTCAGGGGGCTATAGAGGGTCCCTGGGGGCCCTAGAAGGGTCCTAGAAGGCCCTAAAGGGGACCTAGGGGGCCCTAGAGGGTTCCCCGGGGTCTTAAAATGGTCCAAGAAGGCCCTAAGGGGGTAACAGTTGGCTCTAGGTTGTTTCTCGTGGTCCTAGAAGGGTCCTTGAAGGCCCTAAATTGGTCCCAGGGAGCTGTAGAGGGTTCCTGGTGGTCCTAGAAGGGCTCTAGAAAGGTCTAAGGAATTCCAGGGGCTCTAGAGGGTCTCTGGGGGCCCTAGAATAGTCCTAGAAGGCCCTAAAGGGGTCCCAGGGGGCTCTAGAGCGTTCCCCGGGGTCTTACCATGGTCCTAGAAGGCCCTAAGTGGGTCCCAGGGGGCTCTAGAAGGTTTCTCGTGGTCCTAGAAGGGTCCTAGAAAGTCCTAAAGGGGTCCAAGGGAGCTTTAGAGGGTTCCTGGTGAATCTAGAAGTGTCCTAGAAAGCCCTAGAAGGGTCCCAGGGGGTTCTAGAGGTTTCCCTGTGGTCCTAGAAGGGTCCTAGAAGACCCTAAAGTGGTCCCAGGGGGCTCTAGATGGCTCCTGGTGCTCCTAGAAGGGTCCTAGAAGGCTCTAAGCTGTCCCAGGGGACTCTAGAGGGTACCTGGAGGACCTAGAAGTATCCTAGAAGGCCCTAAAGGGGTCCCAGGGGGCTCTAGATGGTGCCTGTGGGTCCTAGAAGGGTCTTAGAAGGCCCTAAGGTGGTCCCAGGGGGCTCTAGAGGGTTCCTCGTGGTCCTAGAAGGGTTCTACAAAGCCCTAAGGGGTCCCAGTGGGCTCTAGAGGGTTCCTGGTGGTTTTAGAAGGGTCCCAGGGGTCTTTAGAGGGTCCCTGGGGGCCCTAGAAGTATCCTAGAAGGCACTAAAGGGGACCCAGGGGGCTCTAGAGTGTTCCCCGTGGTCTTACAATCGTCCTAGAAGGCCCTAAGGGGGTACCAGGGGTCTCTAGGTTGTTTCTCGTGGTCCTAGAAGGGTCCTAGAAGGCCCTAAAGTGGTCCCAGGGGGCTCTAGAGGGTTCCTGGTGGTCCTAGAAGGGTCTTAGAAGGCACTAAAGGGGTCCCAGGGGTCTCTAGAAGGTTCCCAGGGGTCTTACAATGTTCCTAGAAGGCTCTAAGTGAGTCCCATGGGGCTCTAGATGGTTTCTCGTGGTCCTAGAAGGGTCCTAGAAGGCCCTAAAGGGGTCCCAGGGGGCTCTAGATTGTTTCTCGAGGTCCTAGAAGCGTCCTAGAAGGCCGTAAGTGCGTCCCAGGGGGCTCTAGAGGGTTCCTGGTGGTCCTAGAAGGATTCTAGAAGGCCCTAAGTGCTTCTCAGAGGGCTCTAGAGGGTTCCTCGTGGTCCTAGAAGGGTCTTAGAAGGCCATAAAGGGGTCCCAGGGTGCTCTAGAGGTCTTTAGTATGGATCTGGGGGGCTCTAGAAGGGTCTGGGCGCTTTTAGAATGGATGTGAGAAGCTCTAGAAGGGTTCAGGGTCTTTTTGAATCTCCCTGGGGGGCTCTAGAAGGGTCTGGGGGCTTTTAGAATTGTCCAGATGGGCTCTAGAAGGGTCTAGGGTCCTTTAGAATGGGTCTGGGGTGCTCTAGAAGGGTCTGGGGTCTTTTAAAATGGACGTGAGAAGATCTAGATGGGTCCAGGGGCCTTTAGAATGTCGCTGAGGGCCTCTAGAAGGGTCTGGGGTCCTCTAGAAGGGACGTGAGATGCTCTAGAAGGGTCCAGGGTCCTTTAGAAGGTCTCTGGCGTCTCTAGAAGGGTCTGGAGGCTTCTAGAAGGGATGTGAGAAGCTCTAGAAGGGTCCAGGGGCCTTTAGAACGTCTCTGGGGGGCTCTAGAAGGGTCTGGGGGCCTTTAGAAAGGACGTGAGAGTCTCTAGAAGGGTCCAGGGGCCTTTAGAACGTCTCTGGGGGGCTCTAGTGGGATCTGGGGTCTTTTAGAAGGACTCTGGGGCCCTCTAGAAGGGTCTAGGGTCCATTAGAATGGGTCTGGGAGGATTTAGAAGGGTCTAGATGCCTTTAGAACGTCTCTGGGGGGTCTAGAAGGGTCTGGGGTCTTTTAGAAGCGACGTGAGAAGCTCTAGAAGGGTCCAGGGGCCTTTAGAAGGTCTCTGGGGGGCTCTAGAAGGGTCTGTGGGCATTTAGAAGGGATGTGAGTGGCTGTAGAAGGGTCTGGGCGCCTTTAGAAGGTCTCTGGGGGGCTCTAGAAAGGTCTGGGTTCTTTTAGAAGGGACGTGAGAAGCTCTAGAAGGGTCCAAGGACCTTTAAAATAGTTCTGGGGGCTCTAGAGGAGTCTGGAGGCTGTTAGAATGGTCCAGATGGGCTCTAGAATGGCCTGGTCGCTTTTAGAAGGTCTCTGGGGGGCTCTCGAAGGGTCTGGGGTCTTTTAGAAGGGACGTGAGAAGCTCTAGAAGGGTCCAGGGGCCTTTAGAAGGTCTCTGGGGGGCACTCAAAGGGTCTGGGGGCTTTTAGAAGGGACGTGAGAAGCTCTGGAAGGGTCCAGGGGCCTTTAGAAGGGCTCTGGGGAGTCTAGAATGGTCTGGGGGCCTCTAGAATGGTCCAGAAGGGCTCTAGAATGGTCTTGGCACTTTTAGAAGGGCCCCGGTGGGTGCTAGAATGGTCTGGGGTCTTTTAGAATGGACGTCAGGTGCTCTAGAAGGGTCTGGGGGCTTTTAGAAGGGTCCAGTGGAGCTCTAGGAGGGTCTGGGGGCCTTTAGAAGGGCTCTGGCGGTCTTTAGAGACATCTGGGGGCCTTTAGAAGGACTCTGGGGGCCTCTAGAAGGGTCTAGAGGCCTTTAGATTTGTCTAGAGGGGCTCTAGAAGGACTAATCCCCTAACCCTAACACTTAACCCTAACCCCCTATCCCCAACCCTGACCCTAACCGGATAACCATAACCCTAATCCCTATCCCCCTAACCCTAATCCCTAACACCCTAACCCTAACCCTAATCCCTTACACCCTAACCCTAACCCCGTAACCCTAAGCACATAACACTAAACCCTAACCCTAACCTTAACCCCTAACCCTAACCCTCACCCTAAACCCTAACCATAACCCTAACCCTAACCCAACCCTGACCCTAACCCTAACCACAAACCCTAACCCCTAACCCTAACTCTAACCCTAACCCTAATGACCCTAAACTCTAACCCTCACCCTAACCCCTAACCATAACCATAACCCTAACCATAACCCTAACCCTTATGACCCTAACCCTAACCTTAACCCTAATCTAACCCTAACCTAACCCTAACACTAACCACTAAGCCTAACCCTAAGCCTAAACCCTAACCCTAAACCTAACCCTAACCCTAACCCTAATGACCCTAACCCTAACCCTAAACCTAACCCCTAACCCCTAACCCTAATGACCCTAACACTAACCCTAACCTAACCCTAACCCCTAACTCTAACCCCTAACCCCTAACCCCTAACCCTAACCCTAATGACCCTAACCCCAACCCCTAACCCTAACCCTAACCCCTAACTCTAACCCCTAACCCTAACCCCTAACCCTAAACCCTAACTCTAACCATAACCCCTAACCCCTAACCCTAACCCTAATGACCCTAACCCTAACACTAACCCCTAACTTCTAGAGCTTCTCACGTCCCTTCTAAAAGCCCCTGGACCCTTCTAGAGCCCCCTGGGTCCCTTCTAAAAGTGCCAAGACCCTTCTAGAGCCCATCTGGACAATTCTAAAGGCCCCCAGATCCCTCTGGACCCCCCAGAGACCTTCTAAAGGCCCCTGGACCCTTCTAGAGCTTCTCACGTCCCTTCTAAAAGCCCCCAGACCCTTCTAGAGCCCCCCAGAGACATTATAAAGGCCCCTGGACCCTTCTAGAGCTTCTCATGACCCTTTTAAAAGCCCCCAGACCCATCTAGAGCCCCCCAGAGACATTCTAAAGGCACCTGGACCCTTCAAGAGCTTCTCACGCCCATTCTAAAAGAACCCAGACCCTTCTAGAGCCCCCCAGAGAGCTTCAAAAAGACCCTGAACCCTTCTAGAGCTTCTTACATCCCTTCTAAAAGCCCCCAGACCCTTCTAGAGCCCCCCAGATCCAATCTAAAGATATCTAGAGCCCCCTGGGACCCCTTTACGGCCTTCTAAGACCCTTCTAGGACCACGAGGAGCCATCTAGAGCCCCCTGGGACCCCTTAAGGCCTTCTAGGACCCATCTAGGACCACGAGAATCCCTCTAGAGCCCCCTGGGACCTCTTTAGGGCCTTCTTGGACCCTTCTAGGGCCCCCCAGGGACCCTCTAGAACCCACTGGGACCCACTTAGGGCCTTCTAGGACCCTTTTAGAACCACCAGGAACCCTCTAGAGCCCTCTGGGACCCCCTTAGGTCCTTCTAGGACCCTTCTAGACCCCCCAGGAACCCTCTAGATCCCTCTGGGACCCCCTTAGGGCCTTCTAGCACCCTTCTAGGACCACGAGGAACTCTCTAGAGCCCACTGGGACCCCCTTAAGAACTTCAAGGACCCTTCTAGGACCACAAGAAACCATCTAGAACCCCTTGGGACTCACATAGGGCCTTCTAGGATCATTGTAACACCCTGGGGAACCATCTAGAGCGTCGTGGGACCACTTAGAGCCTTCTAGGACGATTCTAGTACCACGAGGAACCCTCTAGAGCCCCCTGGGACCCATTTAGGGCCTTCTAGGACCCTTCTAGGACCACGAGGAACCCTCTAGAGCCCCCTAGGACCCCCTTAGGGCCTTCTAGGACTCTTCTAGCACCCCCAGGGACCCTCTAGAGCCTCCTGGAACCACATAGGAGCTTCTAGGACCCTTTTAGGACCACGAGGAACCCTTTAGATCCCCCGGGGACCTTTTTAGGGCCTTCTAGGACAATTCTAGGACCACCAGAAACCCTCTAGAGCTCCCTGGGACCCTATTAGGGCCTTCTAGGGCCCTTCTAGGACGTCGAGGAACCCTTTAGATCCCCCGGGGACCTTTTTAGGGCCTTCTAGGACAATTCTAGGACCACCAGGAACCGTCTAGAGCCATCTGGGGCCCTCTTAGGACATTCTAGTGCCCTTCTAGGACCACGAAGAACTTTCCATAGCCCCCTTGGACCCCTTTAGGACCTTCTGGGACCCTCCTAGACCACGAGGAACCCTCTCGACCGCCTGGGACCCCCTTAGGGCCTACTAGGACTATTGTAAGACCCCAGGGACCCCTCTAGAGTCACCTGGGAACACTTTACGGCCTTCTAAGACCCTTCTAGGACCACAAGGAACCTTCTAGAGCCCCCTGGGACCCCCTTAGAGCCTTCTAGGACCTTTCTAGGAGCCCCAGAAAACTTTAGAGCCCCCTGGGACTGACTTAGGACATTCTAGGTGTCTTCTAGGACTCGTAGAACCCTCTCGAGCCCCCTGGAACCCCCTTAAGGCCTTCTAGGACCCTTCTAGGAGCACCAGGAACACTCTAGAGCCCCCTAGGACCCACTTAGGGCCTTCTAGAACCCTTCTTGGACCCCAGGGACCCTCTGGAACCCACTGGGCCCCACTTAGGGCCTTCTACGACCCTTCTAGAACCATGGGAAACCCTCTGGAGCCCCCTGGGACACCCTTAGGGCCTTCCAGGACCCTTCTAGGACCACGAGAAACCCTCTAGAGCCCCCTGGGACTCACTTAGGGCATTCTAGGACAATTTCAATACTCCGGGGAACAATCTAGAGTCCCCTGGGTCCCCTTAGAGCATTCTAGGACCATTCTAGGAGACACAGGAACACTCTAACACCCCCGGGACCCCCATAGGGCCTTCTAGGACCTTTCTAAGACCACGAGGAATCCTCTGGATCTCCCTGGGGCCCCCTTAGGGCCTTCTAGGACCCTTCTAGGACCACAAGGAACCCTCTAGAGCCCTCTGTGACACATTTTGTGCCTCCTAGGAGAATTTTAGTGCCCCCAGGGACCCTCTAGACCCCCTGTGACCCCCTTAGGGCCTTCTAGGACAATTCTAGGGCCCCCAGGGACACTCTAGAGCCCCGTGGGACCCCTTAGAGCATTCTAGGACACTTCTAGGAGCCCCAGGAACCTTCTAGAACCCTCTGGGACCCACTTAGGCCCTTCTAGGACCCTTCCAGGACCACCAGGAACCTTCTAAAGCCCTCTGGGACCCCCTTAAAGCCTTCTAGGACCCTTCTAGTGCTCCCAGGAACCCTCTAGAGCCCCCTGGGACCCCTTTATGGCCTTCTAAGACCCTTCTAGGACCACAAGAAACACTCTAGAGCCCCCAGGGACTCCCTTAGGGCCTTCTAGGACCCTTCTAGGATCACCAGGATCCCTTTAGAGCCTTCTGGGACCCACTTAGGTCCTTCTAGTACCGTTCTAGGACCACGAGAAACTCTCTACAGCCCCCTGGGATGCCCTTAGGGCCTTCTAGGACCCTTCTAGGACCATGAGAAACCATCTAGAGCTCCCTGGGAACCCCTTATGGCCTTCTAGGATCATTGTAAGACCCCGGGGAACCCTCTAGAGCTCCCTGAGACCTCTTTAGGCCCTTCTAGGGCCCTTCTAGGACCACCAGGGACACTCTAGAGCACTCTGAGACCCCCTTAGGGCCTTCTAGGACCCTTCTAGTGCCCCCAGGGACTTTCTAGAGCCCCCTGGGACCCCTTTAGGTCCTTCTAGGACCCTTCTAGGGCCACCAGGGACACTCTAGAGCCCCCTGGGACCTCCTTAGGGCCTGCTAGGTGTCTTCTACGACCACGAGGAACCATCTAGAATCCCCTGGGACCACTTAGGACCTTCTAGGACAATTGTATGACCCCGGGAAAACCCCTAGAGTCGTCTGTGACCCCCTTAGGGTCTACTAGAACCATTGTAAGACCCCAGGGAACACTCTAGAGTCCCCTAGAACTCCTTAAGGCCTTCTAGGACCCTTCTAGGACCACGAGAAACCCTCTAGAGCCCCCAGGGACTCCCTTAGGGCCTTCTAGGACCCTTCTAGGATCACCAGGAACCCTCTAGAGCCATCTGGGACCCACTTAGGACCTTCTAGGACCACGAGAAACCATCTAGAGCCCCCTGGGACTCCTTAGAGCCTTCTAGGACCCTTCTAGGAGTCCCTGAATCCCTCTAGAGCCCCATGGGACCCTCTTAGGTCCTTCTAGGACACTTCAAACACCACCAGCATCCCTCTAGAGCCCCCTGGGAAGCATTTAGGGCCTTCTAAGACCCTTCTAGGACCACGAGGAACCCTCTAGAGCCCCCTGGGACCATTTTAGGGCCTTCTAGGTCCCTTCTAGGACCACTAGGAACCATGTAGACCCCCTGGGACCCTTTAGGACCTTCTAGGACCATTGTAAGACCATGGGGAACCCTGTAGAGCCCTCTGGGACCCCCTTAGGACCTTCTAGGACCCTTCTAGGACCACCAGGATCCCTCTAGAGCCCCCTGGAACCACCTTAGGGCCTTCTAAAACCCTTCTAGGACCTTGAGGAACCCTCTAGAGCTCTTTGGGACCCCTATAGAAGGGTCTGGAGGCCTTCAGAAGGGTCTGGATGGGCTCTAGAAAGGTCTGGGGGCCTTCAGAATGGCCCTGGGGGGATCTAGAAGGGTCTGGAGGCCTTCAGAAGGGTCCTGAGTGGCTCTAGAAGGGTCTGGGGGCCTTCAGAAGGGCTCTGGGGGGATCTAGAAGGGTCTGGAGGCCTTCCGAAGGGTCCTGAGCGGCTCTAGAATGGTCTGGGGGCATTCAGAAGGGTCTGGATGGGCTCTAGAAGGGTCTGGGGTCCTTCAGAATGGCCCTGGGGGGATCTAGAATGGTCTGGAAGCCATCAGAAGGGCCCTGAGTGGCTCTAGAACCGTCTGGGGGCATTCAGAATGGCCCAGGGGAACTAGAAGGGTCTGGAGACCTTCAGAAGGGTCCTGAGCGGCTCTAGAAGGGTCTGGGGGCCTTCAGAAGGGCCGTGGGTGGGCTCTAGAAGGGTCTGGGTGCCTTCAGAAGGGCCCCGGGTGGGCTCTAGAAGGGTCTGGGGGCCTTCCGATTGGTCCTGGGGGGCTCTAGAAGGGTCTTGGAACCTTCATAAAGGTCCTGACTGGCTCTAGAAGGGTTCTGAGGGGCTCTAGAAGGGTCTGGGGGCATTCAGAAGGGTCCTGAGGGGCTCTAGAAGGGTCTGGGAGCCTTTAGAAGGGTCCTCGGGGGCTCTAGAAAGTCATAGAAGGGTCTTAGAAGGCCCTAACAGCGTCCCAGGGTGCTCCAGAGGGTTTCCAGAAGTCTTAGAAGAGTCCTACAAGGACCTAAGGAGGTCCCAGGGGGCTCCAGAGGCTTCCTGGTGACTCTAGAAGGGTCCTTGAAAGCCCTAAGTGGGTCCCAGGTGGATCTAGCGGGTACCTGTGGGTTCTAGAAGGTTCCTAGAAGGTCGTAAGGGGGTCCCAGGGGGCTCTAGAGGGTTCCTGGTGGTCCTAGAAGGTTCCTAGAAGGTCCTAAGGGGGTCCCAGAGTGCTCTAGAGGTATCCTCGTGGTCGTAGAAGGTTCCTATAAGGTTCTAAGGGGGTCTCAGGGGGCTCTAGATGGTTCCTCATGGCCCTAGGAGGGTCCTAGAAAGCCCTAAGCGGGTCCCAGGAGGCTCTAGAGGGTTCCTGGTGACTCTAGAAGGGTCCCAGTAAGCCCTAGAAAGGTCCCAGGGGGCTCTAGAGGGTTCCTGGAGACCCTAGAAGAGTCCCAGAATGCCCTAGAAGGGTCCCACGGGGCTCTAGAGGGTTCTCGTGGGTCCTAGAAGGGTTCTAGAAGGCCCTAAGGGTGCCCAGAGGACTCCAGAGGATTCTTCGTGGTCCTAGAAGAGCTCTAGAAGGCACTAAATGGGTCCAAGGTTGCTCTAGAGGGTTCCTCATGGTCTTAGAAGCGTCCGAGAAGGCCCTAAGTGGGTCCCGGGGGGCTCCAGAGGGTCCTTGGGGCACTAGAAGGGTCCTAGAAGGAATTAAGTGGGTCTCAGGTGGCTCTAGGGGTTTCCTCGTTGTCCTAGAAGGGTCCTAGGAGGCCCTAAGTGGGTCCCAGGGGGCTCTAGAGGGTTCAATGTGTTCCTAGAATAACCCAGAAGGCCCTAAGGAGGTCCCAGGTGGCTCTAGATGGTTTCTCGTGGTCCTAGAAGGGTCATAGAAAGCTCTAAGGGGGTCCTAGGGAGCTCTAGAGGGTTCCTCGTGGTGCTAGAATGTTCCTAGAAGGCTCTAAGGGGGTCCCAAAGAGCTCTAGAGGGTTCTTCGTGGTCTTAGAAGCATCTGAGAAGACCTTAAGGGGGTCCCAGAGGGCTCTAGAAGGTCCCTGGGGGCCCTAGAAAGGTCCTAGAAGGCCCTAAGAAGGTCCCAGGTGCCTCTAGAGAGTTCCTCGTGGTCTTAGAAGGGTTCTAGAAGGCCCTATGTGGTCCCAGGGGGCTCTAGAGGGTCCCTGGGACACTAGAAGTGTCCTAGAAGGCCCTAAGTGGGTCTCAGGGTGCTCTAGGGGGTTCCTCGTTGTCCTAGAAGTGTCCTAGGAGGCCCTAAGTGGGTCCCAGGGGGCTCTAGAGGGCTCCTGGTGACTCTAGAAGTCTCCTATAAAGCTCTAGAAGGGTCCCAGGGGGCTCTAGAGGGTACATGGTGACACTAGACGGGTCCTAGAAAGACCTAGAATGGTCCCAGAGGGCTCTAGAGGGTTCCCTTGGGTCCTAGAAGCGTCCTAGAAGGCCCTAAAGGGGTCCCAGGGGGCTCTAGATGGTTCCTCGTGGTCTTAAAAGGGTCTTAGAAGGCCCTAAATGGGTCCCAGAGGGCTCTAGAGGGTTCCTCGTCGTTCTAAAAGGGTCCTATAAGGCCCTAAGGGGGTCCCAGGGGTCTCTAGAGGGTTTCTCGTGGTCCTAGAATGCTCCTAGAAAACACTAAGGGGGTCCCGGGGGTTCTACATGGTTTCTTGTGGTCCTAGAAGACACCTAGAAGGGTCTAAGTGGGTCCCAGGGGGCTCTAGAGGGTTTCTCGTGGTCCTTGAAGGGTCCTAGACGGTCCTAAAGTGGTCCGAGGGAGTTCTAGAGGGTTCCTGGTTACTCTAGAAGTGTCCTAGAAAGCCCTAGAAGGGTCCAATGGGGCTCCAGATGTTTCCCTGTGGTCCTTGAATGGTCCTAGAAGGCCCTAAAATGGTCCCAGGGGGTTCTAGAGGGTTCCTGGTACTCCTAGAAGAGTCCTATAAGGATCCATGCAGTCCCAGGGGGTTCTAGAGGGTCCCTGGGGGCCCTAGAAGGGTCCTAGAATGCCCTAAAGGGGTCCCAGGGGGCTCTAGATTGTTCCCATGGTCTTAAAATTGTGCTAGAAGGCCCTAAGTTTGTCCAAGGGGTCTCTAGAAGGTTTCTCGTGGTCCTAGAAGGGTCCTAGAAGGTCCTAACGGGGTCCAAGGGAGCTCTAGAGGGTTCCTGGTGACTCTAGAAGTGTCCTAGAAAACCCTAGAAGGGTCCCAGGGGGCTCTAGAGGGTTCTTTGTGGTCCTAGAAGGGCCCTAGAATGCCCTAAAGTGGTCCCAAGTGGTTCTAGAGGGTTCCTGGTGCTCCTAGAATGGTCCTGGAAGGCTCTAAGCGGTCCCAGGAGACTCTAGAGGGTCACTGGAGGACCTAGAAGTGTCCTAGAATGCCCGAAGTGGGTGCCAGGGGGCTCTAGATGGTTACTGTGGGTCCTGGAAGGGTCCTAGAAGGCCCTAAGGGGTTCCCAGGGGGCTCTAGAGAGTTCCTCGAGGACCTGGAAGGGTTCCACAAAGCCCAAAGGTGTCCCAGTGGGCTCTAGAGGGTTTCTGGTGGTCCTAGAAGTTTCCTAGAATGCCCTAAGTGGGTCTCAGGGGGCTATAGAGGGTCCCTGGGGGCCCTAGAAGGGTCCTAGAAGGCCCTAAAGGGGACCTAGGGGGCCCTAGAGGGTTCCCCGGGGTCTTAAAATGGTCCAAGAAGGCCCTAAGGGGGTAACAGTTGGCTCT